>NC_084572.2:40782728-40812728 GCF_033978685.3 Nerophis lumbriciformis
ATACCAAACAACCACCGGTAGCAGCATGAATGAGTAAATGAGTGTCTCCATGGAGATGCCTTGTACAGTACACGCAAAATACTCACTTACATGAGGCGGTATGCGCCACTTTTCACGCTCACCAATAGTACACGCTAGTGATGGGTCCGGCAACACCGATGCATCGGCGCATGCGTCGAGCTCATAGAGCAAAACCCTGTGTCGGTGCGCGTACCGCTTTTAGAAAGTCACGTGACCGATCATGAGCTGTTTTGGTCACGTGACCGATACGCCAACTGTGTCGCCTCCTCTGTGCCCTGTGAGCGGCTCTTTTCTACAGCCCGAGAAATAATAACTAAGAAGAGAAATCGTCTAAAATGTAATACGTCGGAAAAACTCTTTTTTTTTTTTTTTTTTTTAATAAAAATGTGTAAAAAAATAAAATTTTAAAAATTCCCAGTCCACAATCATCCACAACACGTTCTCTTAGATGTCCATGTTATGATACATGTTCACATTATTTATTGACTGTATCTAAAAAAGATACAAATATATTTTTTATTTAAATGAAGATATGAAATAATCCTAAATGAAATACAATGACTTGGTTTATATTATTGTATATACTAGGGCAGGGGTCACCAACGCGGTGCCCGCGGTCACCAGGTAGCCCGTAAGGACCAGTTCACACCTGTTCTAAAAATAGCTCAAAAGAGCAGCACTTACCAGTGAGCTGCCTCTATTTTTTTTATTTTTTTTATTTACTAGCAAGCTGGTCTCGCTCTGCTCGACATTTTTAATTCTAAAAGAGACAAAACTCAAATAGAATTTGAAAATCCACGAAAATATTTGAAAGACTTGGTCTTCACTTGGAATAAGCGGTAGAAAATGGATGGATGGATGGGTCTTCACTTGTTTAAATAAATTCATTTATTTTTTTACTTTGCTTCTTATTACTTTTAGAAATACAATTTTAGAGAAAAAATACAACCTTAAAAATGATTTTAGGATTTTTACACAAATATACCTTTTTACATTTTAATTTTCTTCCTCTTCTTTCCTGACAATTTAAATCAATGTTCAAGTAAAATTTTTTTTTTTTTATTGTAAAGAATAATAAATATTTTAGCTTCTGTTTTTTCGACAAAGAATATTTGTGAAATATTTCTTCAAACTTACTATGATTAAAATTCAAAAAAAATATTCTGGCAAAACTAGAAAATCTGTAAAATCACATTTAAATCTTATTTCAAAGTATTTTGAATTTATTTTAAAATGTTTGTTCTGGAAAATCTAGAAGAAATACTGATTTGTCTTTGCTAGAAATATAGCTTGGTCCAATTTGTTAAATATTCTAACAAAGTGCAGATTGGATTTTAACCAATTTAAAACATGTCATCAAAATTCTAAAATGTATCTTAATCAGGAAAAATGACTAATGATGTTCCGTAAATTATTTTTTTAATTTTTTCAAAAAGATTCAAATAAGCTAGTTTTTCTCTTCTTTTTGTCGGTTGAATTTTGAATTTTAAAGAGTCGAAATTGAAGATAAACTATGTTTCAAAATTTTATTTTAATTTTTTTCGTGTTTTCTCCTCTTTTAAACCGTTCAATTAAGTTTTTTTTTCCATCATTTATTCTCTACAAAAAACCTTCCGTAAAAGGAAAAAAAAAAGTACGACGGAATGACAGACAAATACCCATTTTTTTATATATATATAAATGTATTTATTTAGCTATTCTAGTTTAAATCACACTTACGTGTAACTTACAAATGACAATATATTTATTTATTTAAGTGTGTATCAAACTGGTAGCCCTTCGCATTAATCAGTACCCAAGAAGTAGTTTTTGGTTTCAAAAAGGTTGGTGACCCCTGTACTAGGGCATCAAATCAGTGTCAGTTGAGCATGTGGAGTTTGGATTTGAGTCAATCAGGCCATAAGAATCATGTAGAAGTATTGCTAAGTGCAAACTACCAACTTAATAGAATGGTCACTTACTGTACAATGTCTGCTCTCACTAGGATCCCAACTGATGGGATGTTTATATCCTCCTGATTGGATGAAAAATGTATCATAATCATTACGCAGGTTTTTTAAAAAATGGTGCCGCGAACATGCGTCTTTTTGCGTCTTTTTCGTATAAGTTGACCATCATTTCGTTTTACGTCCAGAACCTTCTACTATCCAGGTGAGAGGCATGATTTATCATCTAGAATTAACTTTCGCCAGCTCAGAGGCCATGCAGCAGCTCAATATGTCAACACTGTAGCTCCCTGTCATCATGGCGTCGCTAAAAATAGTTTGTCTGCGTTAGCGCTTATAACATATATATTATAATACTTGTTAATATCAGGTACATTTACCAGATGTAAATGGAGTATTGTTGGCGGTTGTAGGATGTTTTTTTTAGAGTAATAAAGTACTCTGTTGGAATAATTGTTTGTAAGTTATCACAAAAGAAACGTTGTATTATGAATGCTGTCTTTCGAGGCCTAACAAGAGGAAGAACGCTCGTGAAACGCCACTGTGATTTCAACACGGACAGATGGCAGGATCTGCTCAACTTCCAGAGGAACTCTCTTTGAAGTGTTAAACGAACTCTCTCTGAAGTATTTCACAAACTCTCTTCCAACTATTCGGTAACCGAGGTCAACGCTATTTACGACCCGCTGCCCTCTTGAAGTCGCTGTGGTCAGGAGACGGGAGGGGTTATCCATTGTCCTCCAACACCTGCCCCAGCTGGATCCAGGAAGAGCCCAAGCCTGAGAAATCCTCTTCTTGGTCTTCAAAGCGACCGAAAACAATGACTGTTTTACATACTTCCCATTCCTGCTGTGACATGTGTTGGTGCGTGAACATTGAACATCTGAATAAAAGAGGAGACGAAAACCTTCTTCGTCAGAGCGTGGTGCAGGACTGTACAGAGAGTGCAGTGGCCATGTCTCTCCTCAATATTGAGTCCAAATTGAATTCTGTCTCTGTTTGATTCCTTGCCTTTTGTCTTGTTTAATAGATGTCCTCAGTGTTTGAACGTGACAGCACCTTAAGTTGGAGTCCTTAATCTCGGTATATGCAAATATAATGACAATAAAGTCCATTCTATTCTATTCTATTCCTACGACTTATAGTCTGGTGCGGCTAATATATGGATTTTTTTGTTTTTATTTTTTTCTACAATTTAGTGGGAGCGCTCTTTAGTGCGTTAAAGACAGTAATAAAACTCCGCTTATTTTGCCTCCTTTTTGTAAAAAGGAGCATAACGACAACATTTTGATATTTTCTCATGGACTGTGTGCGATGCTATTATGAATTTTTTTTACAACATATTACAGTAAATAGAAAAATAGTACCACTGTTTTTTTTTTACGGGAAAAAAATGGCAGCATAATTTGATTGTAAAATTTATGGTGTTTTTAAAAAAAAAATTTTTTTTAATACAAAATATTACTGAATATGCAATAAAAGTACCACTATTTTTTTTGTTGTCATTTTTAAAATTAATTCTGGCAACTGAGTTATCAGTTTTTTATCATAATGTGGTATAATGTTTCCATTTACAGTGACACACTACAAAAATGGATCCATGACCATGACTTCTGTTTTGTTTGATTAGCCGTTTTACTGCCGTGTTACAAAATACAGTTAGTTACAATAGAACTAAAACAATTTTACTTACTAAAGCGTCCCATGTGTGATGTCTGTAGAAGTGTTTTCATGCATGTTTGTACTGTAATGACGCTAATATGCTAACACGTTTACGAGTGTCTGTATTAGTATAATTAACTAACAATGGCATTCTTTTTGTATTGTTTCACTTTCACAAATTCAAGTTATTGAGTCTGTTTAGCTGATTGGGGAGCTAGCTTGCGCAGCTAGTGGGTCCATGACCATGACTTCTGTTTTGTTTGATCTTCCGTTTTACTGCCGTGTTACAGACACCGTTTGGAAACAATGAAAGCATGTAAATAAACATTGACAGAATATTTCTGTGTAAATAACTCATTTCACAGCATATATATTATAATAATATTGTACAGGATTTCTTATTATTTTTATTGGATATTAGTCTGTTTATTTCAATTCTTATTTTATATCTTTATTACTTCTTGTGTAATTTATTTCTATCCTATATTTGTTTCCACTACCGCACCTGTTGGAATAGTTGTTTGTAAGTTATCACAAAAGAAACGTTGTATTATGAATGCTGTCTTTCGAGGCCTAACAAGAGGAAGAAGGCTCGTGAAACGCCACTGTGATTTCAACACGGACAGATGGCAGGATCTGCTCAACTTCCAGAGGAACTCTCTTTGAAATGTTAAACGAACTCTCTCTGAAGTATTTCACAAACTCTCTTCCAACTATTCGGTAACCGAGGCCAACGCTATTTACGACCCGCTGCCCTCTTGAAGTTGCTGTGGTCAGGAGACGGGTAGGGGTTATCCATTGTCCTCCAACACCTGCCCCAGCTGGATCCAGGAAGAGCCCAAGCCCGAGAAATCCTCTTCTTGGTCTTCAAAGCGACCGAAAACAATGACTGTTTTACATACTTCCCATTCCTACTGTGACATGTGTTGGTGCGTGAACATTGAACATCTGAATAAAAGAGGAGACGAAAACCTTCTTCGTCAGAGCGTGGTGCAGGACTGTACAGAGAGTGCAGTGGCCATGTCTCTCCTCAATATTGAGTCCAAATTGAATTCTGTCTCTGATTGATTCCTTGCCTTTTGTCTTGTTTAATAGATGTCCTCAGTGTTTGAACGTGACAGCACCTTAAGTTGGAGTCCTTAATCTCGTTATATGCAAATATAATGACAATAAAGTCCATTCTATTCTATTCTATTCCTACGACTTATAGTCCGGTGCGGCTAATATATGGATTTTTTTGTTTTTATTTTTTTCTACAATTTAGTGGGAGCGTTCTTTAGTGCGTTAAAGACAGTAATAAAACTCCGCTTATTTTGCCTCCTTTTTGTAAAAAGGAGCATAACGACAACATTTTGATATTTTCTCATGGACTGTGTGCGATGCTATTATGAATTTTTTTTACAACATATTACAGTAAATAGAAAAATAGTACCACTGTTTTTTTTTTACGGGAAAAAAATGGCAGCATAATTTGATTGTAAAATTTATGGTGTTTTAAAAAAAAAAAAAAAAATTAATACAAAATATTACTGAATATGCAATAAAAGTACCACTGTTTTTTTTTTGTCATTTTTTAAAATTAATTCCGGCAACTGAGTTATCAGTTTTTTATCATAATGAGGGACGGCGTGGCGCAGTGGGAGAGTGGCCGTGCGCGACCCGAGGGTCCCTGGTTCAATCCCCACCTAGTACCAACCTCGTCATGTCCGTTGTGTCCTGAGCAAGACACTTCACCCTTGCTCCTGATGGGTGCTGGTTAGCGCCTTGCATGGCAGCTCCCTCCATCAGTGTGTGAATGTGTGTGTGAATGGGTAAATGTGGAAGTAGTGTCAAAGCGCTTTGAGTACCTTGAAGGTAGAAAAGCGCTATACAAGTACAACCCATTTATCATTTATAATGTTTCCATTTACAGTGACACACTACAAAAATGGATCCATGACCATGACTTCTGTTTTGTTTGATCAGCCGTTTTACTGCCGTGTTACAAAATACAGTTAGTTACAATAGAACTAAAACAATTTTACTTACTAAAGCGTCCCATGTGTGATGTCTGTAGAAGTGTTTTCATGCATGTTTGTACTGTAATGACGCTAATATGCTAACACGTTTACGAGTGTCTGTATTAGTATAATTAACTAACAATGGCATTCTTTTTGTATTGTTTCACTTTCACAAATTCAAGTTATTGAGTCTGTTTAGCTGATTGGGGAGCTAGCTTGCGCAGCTAGTGGGTCCATGACCATGACTTCTGTTTTGTTTGATCTGCCGTTTTACTGCCGTGTTACAGACACCGTTTGGAAACAATGAAAGCATGTAAATAAACATTGACAGAATATTTCTGTGTAAATAACTCATTTCACAGCGTATATATTATAATAATATTGTACAGGATTTCTTATTATTTTTATTGGATATTAGTCTGTTTATTTCAATTCTTATTTTATATCTTTATTACTTCTTGTGTAATTTATTTCTATCCTATATTTGTTTCCACTACCGCACCTGTTGGAAAAATTGTTTGTAAGTTATCACAAAAGAAACGTTGTATTATGAATGCTGTCTTTCGAGGCCTAACAAGAGGAAGAAGGCTCGTGAAACGCCAACTGTGATTTCAACACGGACAGATGGCAGGATCTGCTCAACTTCCAGAGGAACTCTCTTTGAAGTGTTAAACGAACTCTCTCTGAAGTATTTCACAAACTCTCTTCCAACTATTCGGTAACCGAGGTCAACGCTATTTACGACCCGCTGCCCTCTTGAAGTTGCTGTGGTCAGGAGACGGGTAGGGGTTATCCATTGTCCTCCAACACCTGCCCCAGCTGGATCCAGGAAGAGCCCAAGCCCGAGAAATCCTCTTCTTGGTCTTCAAAGCGACCGAAAACAATGACTATTTTACATACTTCCCATTCCTGCTGTGACATGTGTTGGTGCGTGAACATTGAACATCTGAATAAAAGAGGAGACGAAAACCTTCTTCGTCAGAGCGTGGTGCAGGACTGTACAGAGAGTGCAGTGGCCATGTCTCTCCTCAATATTGAGTCCAAATTGAATTCTGTCTCTGTTTGATTCCTTGCCTTTTGTCTTGTTTAATAGATGTCCTCAGTGTTTGAACGTGACAGCACCTTAAGTTGGAGTCCTTAATCTCGTTATATGCAAATATAATGACAATAAAGTCCATTCTATTCTATTCTATTCCTACGACTTATAGTCCGGTGCGGCTAATATTTAGATTTTTTTGTTTTTATTTTTTTCTACAATTTAGTGGGAGCGCTCTTTAGTGCGTTAAAGACAGTAATAAAACTCCGCTTATTTTGCCTCCTTTTTGTAAAAAGGAGCATAACGACATCAATCCGATATTTTCTCATGGACTGTGTGCGATGCTATTATCAATTTTTTTTACAACATATTACAGTAAATAGAAAAATAGTACCACTGTTTTTTTTTTTACGGGAAAAAAATGGCAGCATAATTTGATTGTAAAATGTATGGTGTTTTAAAAAAAAAAAAAAATTTTTAATACAAAATATTACTGAATATGCAATAAAAGTACCACTGTTTTTTTTTTGTCATTTTTTAAAATTAATTCTGGCAACTGAGTTATCAGTTTTTTATCATAATGTGGTATAATGTTTCCATTTACAGTGACACACTACAAAAATGGATCCATGACCATGACTTCTGTTTTGTTTGATCAGCCGTTTTACTGCCGTGTTACAAAATACAGTTAGTTACAATAGAACTAAAACAATTTTACTTACTAAAGCGTCCCATGTGTGATGTCTGTAGAAGTGTTTTCATGCATGTTTGTACTGTAATGACGCTAATATGCTAACACGTTTACGAGTGTCTGTATTAGTATAATTAACTAACAATGGCATTCTTTTTGTATTGTTTCACTTTCACAAATTCAAGTTATTGAGTCTGTTTAGCTGATTGGGGAGCTAGCTTGCGCAGCTAGTGGGTCCATGACCATGACTTTTGTTTTGTTTGATCTGCCGTTTTACTGCTGTGTTACAGACACCGTTTGGAAACAATGAAAGCATGTAAATAAACATTGACAGAATATTTCTGTGTAAATAACTCATTTCACAGCATATATATTATAATAATATTGTACAGGATTTCTTATTATTTTTATTGGATATTAGTCTGTTTATTTCAATTCTTATTTTATATCTTTATTACTTCTTGTGTAATTTATTTTTATCCCATATTTGTTTCCACTACCGCACCTGTTGGAATAGTTGTTTGTAAGTTATCACAAAAGAAACGTTGTATTATGAATGCTGTCTTTCGAGGCCTAACAAGAGGAAGAAGGCTCGTGAAACGCCACTGTGATTTCAACATGGACAGATGGCAGGATCTGCTCAACTTCCAGAGGAACTCTCTTTGAAGTGTTAAACGAACTCTCTCTGAAGTATTTCACAAACTCTCTTCCAACTATTCGGTAACCGAGGTCAACGCTATTTACGACCCGCTGCCCTCTTGAAGTTGCTGTGGTCAGGAGACGGGTAGGGGTTATCCATTGTCCTCCAACACCTGCCCCAGCTGGATCCAGGAAGAGCCCAAGCCCGAGAAATCCTCTTCTTGGGTCTTCAAAGCGACCGAAAACAATGACTGTTTTACATACTTCCCATTCCTGCTGTGACATGTGTTGGTGCGTGAACATTGAACATTTGAATAAATGAGGAGACGAAAACCTTCTTCGTCAGAGCGTGGTGCAGGACTGTACAGAGAGTGCAGTGGCCATGTCTCTCCTCAATATTGAGTCCAAATTGAATTCTGTCTCTGTTTGATTCCTTGCCTTTTGTCTTGTTTAATAGATGTCCTCAGTGTATGAACGTGACACTCCTATTTAATTGTTAGCCACCTCATACTTGCCATATTTTACAACTTAGAATACATAAAAAAAAGAAAGAAAAACGTGTTCTTGTCTGACGGAGGGATTGTGATTGATGGGCAAAATTAAAAAAAAAAAAAAAGTGCAGTTCCTCTTGAAAAGTACAGGAGAGGACATAATAAATATCATTCACTGCAGCACAAAATGGCTGGAAAAGAAGAAAAGGAAGAGCAAAAAAAAAATGGGGAGGTTAATGGAAGGCAAAGATCATCCTGTCATGCAGGGCCACGAAAGCCGGGAAGGCGACGGGCGTGATGTGTTTTGCATAATGAGTCTTGCTCGCCTCACTGGAGACATAAAGGCTGTCATGAACAACAACAAGAAAACATCTCATTCTTGTCTCCTGTGAGGCAAACTGCTCCTCAACATCCAGAAGCTGCAGTACTTACAGAATAATGCTGCTAGGATCCTGATGAGTGCACAAATACGACCACATCACACCAACTCTCAAATCCCTTCACTGGCTTCCTGTTCCACTCAGGATTGAATTCAAAGTCTCCCTACTAACCCACCAGAGCCTCCATGGAAATGCCCCCCCTCTACCTCAAAGAACTGCTCACTCCCAAATCCTCCACACGACACCTCCGCTATGGACAGACTAACCTCCTCCAACCTCCGAGGACAAAAGCTATGAACAATGGGAGACCGGGCTTTCTGCTCCGCCGCTCCCAGTCTGTGGAACGCTCTCCCTGACCACCTGAGGGCACCACAGACTGTGAATGATTTTAAAAAAGGCTTAAAAACCCTTCTTTTTTTAAAAAGCCTTATATATATATATATATATATATATATACAGGTAAAAGCCAGTAAATTAGAATATTTTGAAAAACTTGATTTATTTCAGTAATTGCATTCAAAAGGTGTAACTTGTACATTATATTTATTCATTGCACACAGACTGATGCATTCAAATGTTTATTTCATTGAATTTTGATGATTTGAAGTGGCAACAAATGAAAATCCAAAATTCCGTGTGTCACAAAATTAGAATATTACTTAAGGCTAATACAAAAAAGGGAGTTTTAGAAATGTTGGCCAACTGAAAAATATGAGCATGTACAATACTCAATACTTGGTTGGAGCCCCTTTTGCCTCAATTACTGCGTTAATGCGGCGTGGCATGGAGTCCATGAGTTTCTGGCACTGCTCAGGTGTTATGAGAGCCCAGGTTGCTCTGATAGTGGCCTTCAACTCTTCTGCGTTTTTGGGTCTGGCATTCTGCATCTTCCTTTTCACAATACCCCACAGATTTTCTATGGGGCTAAGGTCAGGGGAGTTGGCGGGCCAATTTAGAACAGAAATGCCATGGTCCGTAAACCAGGCACGGGTAGATTTTGCGCTGTGTGCAGGCGCCAAGTCCTGTTGGAACTTGAAATCTCCATCTCCATAGAGCAGGTCAGCAGCAGGAAGCATGAAGTGCTCTAAAACTTGCTGGTGGACGGCTGCGTTGACCCTGGATCTCAGGAAACAGAGTGGACCGACACCAGCAGATGACATGGCACCCCAAACCATCACTGATGGTGGAAACGTTACACTAGACTTCAGGCAACGTGGATCCTGTGCCTCTCCTGTCTTCCTCCAGATTCTGGGACCTCGATTTCCAAAGGAAATGCAAAATTTGCATGGTTGGGTGATGGTTTGGGGTGCCATGTCATCTGCTGGTGTCGGTCCACTCTGTTTCCTGAGATCCAGGGTCAACGCAGCCGTCTACCAGCAAGTTTTAGAGCACTTCATGCTTCCTGCTGCTGACCTGCTCTATGGAGA
Source organism: Nerophis lumbriciformis (assembly GCF_033978685.3). NCBI lineage: Eukaryota > Metazoa > Chordata > Actinopteri > Syngnathiformes > Syngnathidae > Nerophis > Nerophis lumbriciformis. The sequence continues at coordinate 40,793,022 of NC_084572.2, forward strand.
TGGAGATTTCAAGTTCCAACAGGACTTGGCGCCTGCACACAGCGCAACATCTACCCGTGCCTGGTTTACGGACCATGGTATTTCTGTTCTAAATTGGCCCGCCAACTCCCCTGACCTTAGCCCCATAGAAAATCTGTGGGGTATTGTGAAAAGGAAGATGCAGAATGCCAGACCCAAAAACGCAGAAGAGTTGAAGGCCACTATCAGAGCAACCTGGGCTCTCATAACACCTGAGCAGTGCCAGAAACTCATCGACTCCATGCCACGCCGCATTAACCCAGTAATTGAGGCAAAAGGAGCTCCAACCAAGTATTGAGTATTGTACATGCTCATATTTTTCATTTTCATACTTTTCAGTTGGCCAACATTTCTAAAAATCCCTTTTTTGTATTAGCCTTAAGTAATATTCTAATTTTGTGACACACGGAATTTTGGATTTTCATTTGTTGCCACTTCAAATCATCAAAATTAAATGAAATAAACATTTGAATGCATCAGTCTGTGTGCAATGAATAAATATAATGTACAAGTTACACCTTTTGAATGCAATTACTGAAATAAATCAAGTTTTTCAAAATATTCTAATTTACTGGCTTTTACCTGTATATACAAACCCCGTTTCCATATGAGTCGGGAAATTGTGTTAGATGTAAATATAAACGGAATACAATGATTTGCAAATCCTTTTCAACCCGTATTCAATTGAATGCACTACAAAGATAAGATTTTTGATGTTCAAACTCATAAACTTTATTTTTTTTCTGCAAATAATAATTAACTTAGAATTTCATGGCTGCAACACGTGCCAAAGTAGTTGGGAAAGGGCATGTTCACCACTGTGTTACATGGCCTTTCCTTTTAACAACACTCAGTAAAGGTTTGGGAACTGAGGAGACACATTTTTGAAGCTTCTCAGGTGGAATTCTTTCCCATTCTTGCTTGATGTACAGCTTAAGTTGTTCAACAGTCCGGGGGTCTCCGTTGTGCTATTTTAGGCTTCATAATGCGCCACACATTTTCAACGGGAGACAGGTCTGGACTACAGGCAGGCCAGTCTAGTACCTGTGAAGCCACGTTGATGTAACACGTGGCTTGGCATTGTCTTGCTGAAATAAGCAGGGGCGTCCATGGTAACGTTGCTTGGAATGCAACATATGTTGCTCCAAAAGCTGTATGTACCTTTCAGCATTAATGGTGCCTTCACAGATGTGTAAGTTACCCATGTCTTGGGCACTAATACACCCCCATACCATCACACATGCTGCCTTTTACACTTTGCGCCTAGAACAATCCGGATGGTTCTTTTCCTCTTTGGTCGACGTCCACAGTTTCCAAAAACGATTTAAAATGTGGACTCATCAGACCACAGAACACTTTTCCACTTTGTATCAGTCCATCTTAGATGAGCTCAGGCCCAGCGAAGCCGACGGCGTTTCTGGGTGTTGTTGATAAACGGTTTTCGCCTTGCATAGGAGAGTTTTAACTTGCACTTACAGATGTAGAGACCAACTGTAGTTACTGACAGTGGGTTTCTGAAGTGTTCCTGAGCCCATGTGGTGATATCCTTTACACACTGATGTCGCTTGTTGATGCAGTACAGCCTGAGGGATCGAAGGTGCTTACGTGCAGTGATTTCTCCAGATTCTCTGAACCCTTTGATGATATTACGGAGCGTAGATGGTGAAATCCCTAAATTCCTTGCAATAGCTGGTTGAGAAAGGTTTTTCTTAAACTGTTCAACAATTTGCTCACGCATTTGTTGACAAAGTGGTGACCCTCGCCCCATCCTTGTTTGTGAATGACTGAGCATTTCATGGAATCTACTTTTATACCCAATCATGGCACCCACCTGTTCCCAATTAGCCTGTTCACCTGTGGGATGTTCCAAATAAGTCTTTGATGAGCATTCCTCAACTTTATCAGTATTTTTTGCCACTTTTCCCAACTTCTTTGTCACGTGTTGCTGGCATCAAATTCTAAAGTTAATGATTATTTGCCCCCCAAAAAAATAGTTTATCAGTTTGATCCGCCCGGAGTTCCTTAAGGCTCTGGATGTTGTGGGGCTGTCTTGGTTGACAAGACTCTGCAACATCGCGTGGGCATCGGGGGCGGTACCTCTGGATTGGCAGACCGGGGTGGTGGTTCCTCTCTTTAAGAAGGGGAACCGGAAGGTGTGTTCTAACTATCGTGGGATCACACTCCTCAGCCATCCCGGTAAGGTCTATTCAGGTGTACTGGAGAGGAGGCTACACCGGATAGTCCAACCTCGGATTCAGGAGGAACAGTGTGGTTTTCGTCCTGGTCGTGGAACTGTGGACCAGCTCTATACTCTCGGCAGGGTCCTTGAGGGTGCATGGGAGTTTGCCCAACCAGTCTACATGTGCTTTGTGGACTTGGAGAAGGCATTCGACCGTGTCCCTCGGGAAGTCCTGTGGGGAGTGCTCAGAGAGTACGGGGTATCGGACTGTCTGATTGTGGCGGTTCGCTCCCTGTATGATCAGTGCCAGAGCTTGGTCCGCATTGCCGGCAGTAAGTCGGACACGTTTCCAGTGAGGGTTGGACTCCGCCAAGGCTGCCCTTTGTCACCCATTCTGTTCTGAACTTTTATGGACAGAATTTCTAGGCGCAGTCAAGGCGTTGAGGGGATCTGGTTTGGTGGCTGCAGGATTAGGTCTCTGCTATTTGCAGATGATGTGGTCCTGATGGCTTCCTCCGGCCAAGATCTTCAGCTCTCACTGGACCGGTTCGCAGCCGAGTGTGAAGCGACTGGGATGAGAATCAGCACCTCCAAGTCCGAGTCCATGGTTCTCTCCCGGAAAAGGGTGGAGTGCCATCTCTGGGTTGGGGAGGAGATCTTGCCCCAAGTGGAGGAGTTCAAGTACCTCGGAGTCTTGTTCACGAGTGAGGGAAGAGTGGATGGTGAGATCGACAGGCGGATCGGTGCGGCGTCTTCAGTAATGCGGACGCTGTATCGATCCGTTGTGGTGAAGAAGGAGCTGAGCCGGAAGGCAAAGCTCTCAATTTAGTGGTCGATCTACGTTCCCATCCTCACCTATGGTCATGAGCTTTGGGTCATGACCGAAAGGACAAGATCACGGCCCAAATGAGTTTCCTCCGCCGAGTGGCGGGTCTCTCCCTTAGAGATAGGGTGAGAAGCTCTGTCATCCGGGGGGAGCTCAAAGTAAAGCCGCTGCTCCTCCACATCGAGAGGAGTCAGATGAGGTGGTTCGGGCATCTGGTCAGGATGCCACCCGAACGCCTCCCTAGGAAGGTGTTTCGGGCACGTCCGACCGGTAGGAGGCCACGGGGAAGACCCAGGACACGTTGGGAAGACTATGTCTCCCGGCTGGCCTGGGAACGCCTCGGGGTCCCACAGGAAGAGCTGGACGAAGTGGCTGGGGAGAGGGAAGTCTGGGCTTCCCTGCTTAGGCTGCTGCCCCCGCGACCCGACCTCGGATAAGCGGAAGAAGATGGATGGATGGATGGATGGAGTTTGAACATCAAATATGTTGTCTTTGTAGCATATTCAACTGAATATGGGTTGAAAAGGATTTGCAAATCATTGTATTCCGTTTATATTTACATCTAACACAATTTCCCAACTCATATGGAAACGGGGTTTGTATATATATATATATATATATATATATATACATATATATATATATATATATATATATATTTATATATATATATATATATGCATACTAGTTTTAACTATTTGACTGTTCTAGTTTTTATTTGTATTTATTTTTTTATTTCTATTTAATTTTTTTAATACACTGTAGCACTTTGAGGTTGTTTACTCAATGTAAAGTGCTTTTTTACAAATAAAATCTATTATTATTATTATTAATATTATTCCCATTGGCTCCATTGTTAGCAGATTTTTGCTCGCATTTATTTACATAAATGTAAAAAAAAACAAAAAACATAGGTGTTCTTATCCTACATAAATAAGGATTGTGAATGATTGGCAAAATGCTAAAAAAAAAACAACTTATGGAAGCTACTTAACCTTGTCGATGTCTCAAGAAGGGTTGGAATACAGGAACACACACACACACACACACACACACACACACACACACACACACACACGCATTCTTCTATTTGTTGCATTCTTGAGACCTCTGAAAAATGCCTCCCTCTTTAGGACCACCCTTTCTAGATATATAAATATTTATATTTACAACAATAATAATATATACATGTCACGTTCAAACACTGAGGACATCTATTAAACAAGACAAAAGGCAAGGAATCAAACAGAGACAGAATTCAATTTGGACTCAATATTGAGGAGAGACATGGCCACTGCACTCTCTGTACAGTCCTGCACCACGCTCTGACGAAGAAGGTTTTCGTCACCTCATTTATTTAGATGTTCAATGTTCACGCACCAACACATGTCACAGCAGGAATGGGGAGTATGTAAAACAGTCATTGTTTTCGGTCGCTTTGAAGACCAAGAAGTGGATTTCCCGTGCTTGGGCTCTTCCTGGATCCAGCTGGGGCAGGTGTTGGAGGACAATGGATAACCCCTCCCGTCTCCTGACCACAGGGACTTCAAGAGGGCAGCGGGTCGTAAATAGCGTTGACCTCGGTCACCAAATAGTTGGAAGAGAGTTTGTGAAATACTTCAGAGAGAGTTCGTTTAACACTTCAAAGAGAGTTCCTCTGGAAGTTGAGCAGATCCTGCCATCTGTCCGTGTTGAAATCACAGTGGCGTTTCACGAGCCTTCTTCCTCTTGTTAGGCCTCGAAAGACAGCATTCATAATACAACGTTTCTTTTGTGATAACTTACAAACAATTATTCCAACAATATACATACTATGCAAATATACATTTGGAATTTTTGTTTGTAATTGTAATTGTTTATCTTCATTATGTACTTCAAGTTATGACAGTATGTCTCCATATACATATTTATTTTATTTTTTAAATACATTTTGGCCAAAGGGGGGGGGGGGGGCGCATTTCAAAGTCTTACACACACTTGTTATTACACATGTCGGCCAGAGGGGGGAGCACTTCAAATTTTTTACGCACACTTGTTATTTCATATGTTGATAAATTCGACACACATAGAAAAATCCCTCCTTTTTGGGACCACCCTCATTTTGATAGATGTCAGCACCAGGTGGTGCAAATGAGACATTCTCTATTATATGCAATGGTTCACACCTCCTCATATGGAAGCTACTTGTCTTTGTTGATGTCTCAAGAAGGGTTGGAATACAGGAACACACACACACACACACACACACACACACACACACACACATTCTTGTATTTGTTGCAGTTCCTCTTCAAGTCTGGTCGGTAGAAGATGGACTACCAAGCCAAAGTGTGTTTAGTTGACAACCACGAAGGGCTCCACAGACTGGATGTCAGTCCTCCCCGTGAGCGCCTGTCTGGCGATGAAGAGCGCCTGCACGTCCTTAAGGTGGTGCGACTCCCCGGTCAGGGTGCGACTCTTCCGCGAGGAGTCCTTGCTGGGCTGCGGCAAAGCTTGCCTCGGTCCCAAGCGCTCCTCATTCTCGGGCCAGGCGTCCCTGCGGCACGGAGCGTCGGCCGGGGCGGGCCGGCGCTCCAGCTCCAGCTCCAGCGCCAGCTCCGCCGTCACTCTCCGGCGCCGCCTGCACACGCTCAGCAGGAGGCGGAGCTCCTGGCGGAAGTTGGGGTTGAGGCAGCAGTAGATGAAGGGGTTGTAGCAGGTGGAGCTCATGGCCAGCCAGTGGAAACAGAAGTAGAGCACGTTGGAGGAGTGGATGGCCTGGCTGGAGAGCAGCACCACGTAGCAGTTGAGCGGGAACCAGCAGACGGCGAACACCACCACCACCATCAGCAGCATGGCCACCGTGCGGTGGCGCCTCCTCTTCTGGTTGGCGTGCTGCGCCGTGGTGGCGTCGCCGATGGCGCTGTGGCGCCACAGGCGGTGGGCCACCGTGGTGTAGGACATGGTGATGACGAGGAGGGGCAGCATGTAGAGGAGGATGAAGGTGAGCAGGTCGATGTACTTCCAGGAGACGTCTGAGGGCTCGGGGAAGTCTGGGATGCACAGACTGCGCTCCCTCTCCTGGCTGGGAGGAGCAAGGACATCACATTACCATATATATATATATATATATATATATATATGTATGTGTGGGAAAAAAAATCACAAGACTATTTCATCTCTACAGGCCTGTTTCATGAGGGGGGTACCCTCAATCGTCAGGAGATTTTAATGGGAGCATTCGCATACCATGGTTTATATAGGGCACAGAGTGGGTGGGTACAGGCTGGCCTAGGGGCGTGGTGATTGGCTCATGTGTTACCTAGGAGGTGTTTCCGTCTATGGCGGCATGTTGCAACCCCCCCGTACCAAAAAGCCCTTGATGAAAGCGGATACAATTTCACCCTCACCTATGAACCCACGCCAGGAAACCAGCCAAAAAAGAACAGAAAACGGAACGGCATCATCTGGTACAACCCCCCATACAGCAAAAACGTCTCAACGACATTGGACACAAATTCCTCAATCTGATTGACAAACACTTTCCCAAAGACAACAACCTAAGAAAAGTATTCAACAAGAACAACATTAAATTGAGCTACAGCTGCATGAACAATATACGACAAATCATCTCAAACCACAACAAAACAATTGCAAATGAGCCGTCGACCCCCAGTCAGAGCGACTCCAAAACCAACAAAGCATGTAACTGTCGAAAGAAACCTGATTGCCCCCTCAACGGGGGGTGCTTACAAACATCAGTTGTCTACCAATCTAAAGTAATACGCAAGGACATTAACACATCCGACACATATGTAGGATTAACCGAGGGTGAATTCAAAACCAGATGGAACAATCACAAGGCTTCTTTCAGGAACAAAAACCTGCGAAATACCACAGAACTCAGCAAACACATTTGGGACCTCAAAGACAATAATGTTGAATATTCAATAACATGGCAAATTCTTGCATCCAGCACACCTTACAATAGTGGTAATAAAAGATGCAACCTATGCTTGAAAGAGAAACTGTTTATTATTTACCGTCCAGACCTGTCATCCCTCAACAAGCGCAGCGAAATTGTAACAACATGCCGCCATAGACGGAAACACCTCCTAGGTAACACATGAGCCAATCACCACGCCCCTAGGCCAGCCTGTACCCACCCACTCTGTGCCCTATATAAACCATGGTATGCGAATGCTCCCATTAAAATCTCCTGACGATTGAGGGTACCCCCCCTCATGAAACAGGCCTGTAGAGATGAAATAGTCTTGTGATTTTTTTTCCCACACATACATATATTACGCTCTACTACGGTATCGAGCACTATTTTTTGGATAACCTTATTAAGACATATATATGTATATATATATATTAGAGATGCGCGGATAGGCAATTATTTCATCCGCAACCGCATCAGAAAGTCGTCAACCATCCGCCATCCACCCGCCCTAACATTTGATCAGAACCGCACCCGCCCGCACCCGCCCGTTGTTATACCGTATTTTCCGCACCATAAGCCGCCCTGGGTTATAAGCCGCGCCTTCAATGAACGGCATATTTCAAAACTTTGTCCACCTATAAGCCGCCCCGTGTTATAAGCCGCATCTAACTGCGCTAAAGGGAATGTCAAAAAAACAGTCAGATAGGTCAGTCAAACTTTAATAATATATTAAAAACCAGCGTGATGTGGGCGCGCATGGAGTCGTATATCAACATGGACGGAGCTGCGTGAAAAAAGCCACCCGGCCTCTTCGCGTAAACTTACCTTAACCACTCGCTCATCTTTTCTTCATCCATCCATCCCTTCGAGTTAGCTTTTATGATGACGCTGGAAAGGTCTCTTTTGGCAAGGTCTTCCTTTTGAATATCACCATGGGTGGAAGTTTCTGGCCATTAGCATGGCAAGCTAGAACCACAGTGAAGGATGACTTCTCATTCCCTGTGGTGCGAATATTCACCGTACGTGCTCCCGTTGTATCCACAGTGCGGTTCACAGGAATATCAAAAGTCAGTGGAACCTCGTCCATGTTGATAATGTTCTCTGGCCGGATCTTTTTTTCAGCTATCTTGTTTTTACAATATGCACGGAAAGTAGCCAGCTTTTCTTGAAAGTCTTTAGGCAGTTGCTGTGAAATAGTAGTCCGTGTGCGGATGGAGAGATTGCGTCTTGGAAACCTGTCGCTTAGTAGGAGCCATTTTGTGGTCTTTACAGATGTAAACACACAAAGGAAATGAAACGTAATATCCGCGCGCTTCTTCTTCTTCTACGCGGGCGGGTGGTTGCTTACAGTAGAAGAAGAAGCGCTTCCTGTTCTATGGGGGCGGGTGCTTACCTTGGCGGTTGCTTGCGTAGAAGAAGAAGCACTTCCTCTTCTACGGGGAAAAAAGATGGCGGCTGTTTACCGTAGTTGCGAGACCGAAACTTTATGAAAATGAATCTTAATATTAATCCATATATAAAGCGCACCGGGTTATAAGCCGCACTGTCAGCTTTTGAGTAAATTTGTGGTTTTTAGGTGCGGCTAATAGTGCGGAAAATACGGTATATCTAATATAGACGATGCAAGGCATTAGTGAGGTTATAAAGCTTTTGCCTGTTAAAGAAAGGAGACTGATCCAATGCAGCACAGACATTCGCGTGCCACGCTGTCACGACCCAGACGCACACCAGTGCGCAATCATATGGGAGCCGCGCTGAGCGCACCTCCAAGCGCGTCTCGCTGCCGGCGACGGCCGGGTATGGGCCCGACGCTCCAGCGCCATCCATTTTCAGGGCTAGTTGATTCGGCAGGTGGGTTGTTACACACTCCTTAGCGGGTTCCGACTTCCATGGCCACCGTCCTGCTGTCTATATCAACCAGGGTGAGCCCCACCCCTTTCGTGAGCGCACTGCGCGCGGAGTGACCCCTGTTACGCGCCCCCGGCAACGGGGGTGGCGGGCAGGTAAGCTGCGCGGGCGGAGCGCGCGGAGTGACCCCTGTTACGAGCCCCCGGCCACGGGGGTGGCGGGCAGGTAAGCTGCTTACCTGCTGCGCGTGACGCCGGCCGCGGCGATGGCGGACGAGGCGGGGTGTCGGTGCGGTGGGCGCGGTGGTGACCCTGGACGTGCGTCGGGCCCTTCTCGCGGATCGCCTCAGCTACGGCTCCCGGTGGGGCCCTCTCGGGGGAAGGGGCCTCGGTCCCGGACCCCGGCGAGGCGTCCCTTCTCCGCTCCGTAAAAGTGTCCATCTCTTTTTTTTTTTTCTTCTTCTGTTGTGGCATATGCTGCAGGTGCCTGCTCGTTTTTCGTATGTGGGTAACAACATTTAACTATGTATATATATTTACCAATTGGTTTAACTGCCACCCGCCTGAATCTATTTAAAATCTAATTTTTTTTTATTTCAACCGCCCGACCCGACCCGACCCGACCCGACCCGACCCGACCCGACCCGCGGATAAAATCAAATTTCTTTTAATTTCATCCGCGGAGTCCGCGGATTATCCGCGGACTCCGCGGTTGTGCCCGCAAACCGCGCATCTCTAATATATATATATATATATATATATATATATATATATACATATACATATATATATATATATATATATACATATACATATATATACAAAAGCCAAAACTAGTGAAGTTGTCATGTTGTGTAAATAATATGACTTTATATCTCATAATTGGGAGTTTTTATCTTGTAATTAGGGCCCGCATGGCCCATTGTATAAGGACTCCCAGAGGGAGTCCTTATGCAATGGGACATAAGGACCTATTGTATTTGTAAGGTTTTATTATTCTTTATTCTTCCGCCGCCACAACAAACTGTAATTTGACCCACTTAACATGCTTCAAAACTCACCATATTTGACTCACACATCAGGACCTGCGAAAATTACCTTTTTTTAAAAAAAACCCAAACCCCAAAACTCAAAATTGCGCTCTAGCGCCCATTAGGAAAAAAATAAAAAACTAGACTGCCTATATCTCCCACTAGGAAGATCGGAGAGACATGAAACAAAAACCTGTATGTAGGTCTGATTTAGACCTAGTTTTCATAATTGTATATCATCGGGCAGAAATCAACAGAAAGTTGGCAATTCCCCCCTTCAAGACAAAAAAGTACTAAAAACAGTCACTTTTGCCTCTTTGAGCTGTAATTTGACCCCCTTAACACGCTTCAAAACTCACCGAACTGAACGCACACATCAGGACTGGCAAAAATTGCGTTCTAATAAAAAAAACCTAACCCCAAATTTAAAAATTGCGCTCTAGAGCAATTTTTGAATAAAACGGAGAAAAAACTGCTCCTCGGAAGAAAAAAATGACAAAACTGCCTGTAACTCCCACTGGGAAGGTCGGAGGAGACATGAAACAAAAACCTCTCCGTAGGTCTCACTTAGACCTACATTTCATAAATTGACAACCCCCAGCAAAAATCAACAGGAAGTTTGCTATTCCCCCTTCAAAACAAATTTTTTGTAAAAACCGGTCACCTTCCTTCAAAAACGAACTCCTCTGAGCGCGTTTGTCGTTTCGCCTTCAAACTAACACAGGAGAGAGATTGAACCCTTCTGATTACAATGACAGAAGCACTTTTTTTTCTAACTGCTCCGGTTTTGATTTTATGACCCTTCAAAGACCCGCTGCGCTGCTGTTTTTTCAAGATGGCTGCTTAAAAGCAGGAAGCACCAACGTGCCCACACAATGCAGACAAGGTAGGTACACTAGACAAAAGTCTTGGGACACTTCAGACTAAAAGTAGACAAAAGTATTGGGACACTTAGGACTAGCAACTGCCAAATACGCGGGCCCGACCAATGCTGCTTGCAGCTTTAATTTTGATTTTGTTATCTCATAACTATGACTGTTTTCATAATTTCGACTTTTTATCCCATAATTATGACTTTTTATCTCATAATTTCGATATTTTTGTCCTTATAATTTCGACTTTCTTATCTAATAATTTCGACTTGTTTCCCCTAATAATTATGATTTTTAATCTCATAATTTAGATTTTTTTTTTTTTTATTCTTTCATAATTATTTTATGTTTAGTGGCAGAAACGGGCTTCCATAGTTTTGAGTAGTTTCACATGATCGAGTATTTTCCAACATTCCACACTACAAAATAAAAGCATGTACAATATCATTTGTACTGAAATCATATCAGATTAATATCGGTATCGGCCAATACTCGGTATCGTATAACAATAACAATGTCGCCTTTAATACAAAGTTGACAAAAAGTTATATCTTTAAAAATTACAAACCCCAAAAGCAGTGAAGTTGTCAGGTTGTGTAAATGGTAAATAAAAAGAGAATCCTTTTCAACTTATATTCAATTGAATAGACTGCAAAGACAAGATATTTCATGTTCACACTCAGAAACTTTATTATTTTTTGCAAATATTAGCTCATTTGGAATTTGATGCCTGCAACATGTTTCATAATCTCCATTTTTTTATCCCATAATTGCAATTTTTTATCTTGGAATTTTAACTTTTTATCTCATAATGTTGACTTTCATAGCCCATAATTTCGACTTTTTATCTCATAATCATGACTTTTTATTTTATAATTTCGATTTTTTTTTTTTTATCTCATAACTATGACTTTTAATATCATAAATTTGATAGTTTATCCCACAATTTTGATTTTTTTACCTCATTATTATGACATTTAATCTCATAATATCAATTTTCTCATAATTTCAAAATGATCCCCCCTCATAATTATGACTTTATATCTCATAATTGGGAGTTTTTATCTTGTAATTTTGATTTTTTTATCTCATAACTATGACTATTTTCATAATTTCGACTTTTTATCCCATAATTATGACTTTTTATCTCATAATTTCGATATTTTTTTCCTTATAATTTTGACTTGTTTCCCCTAATAATTATGATTTTTAATCTCATAATTTAGATTTTTTTTTTTTTATTCTTCCATAATTATTTTATGTTTAGTGGCAGAAACGGGCTTCCATAGTTTTGAGTAGTTTCACATGATCGAGTATTTTCCAACATTCCACACTACAAAATAAAAGCATGTACAATATCATTTGTACCGATATCATATCAGATTAATATCGGTATCGGCCAATACTCGGTATCGTATAACAATAACAATGTCGCCCTTAATACAAAGTTGACAAAAAGTTATATCTTTAAATATTACAAACTCCAAAAGCAGTGAAGTTGTCAGGTTGTGTAAATGGTAAATAAAAAGAGAATCCTTTTCAACTTATATTCAATTGAATAGACTGCAAAGACAAGATATTTCATGTTCACACTGACAAACTAAATAATCATGAACTTAGAATTGAATGGCAGCAACACATTGCAAAAAAGGCATCTTTACCAGTGTGTTACATGGCCTTTCCTTTTAACAACACTCAGTAAAGGTTTGGGAACTGAGGAGACACATTTTTGAAGTGGAATTATTTCCCATTCTTGCTTGATGTACAGCTTAAGTTGTTCAACAGTCTCCCTTCTCATATTTTAGCCTTCACACATTTTCAATGTCTGGACTACAGGCAGGCCAGTCTAGTACCCACACTCTTTTACTATGAAGCCACGCTGTTGTAACACGTGGCTTGGCATTGTCTTGCTGAAATAAGCAGGGGCGTCCATGATAACAACATATGTTGCTCCAAAAGCTGTATGTACCTTTCAGCATTAATGGTGCCTTCACAGATGTGTAAGTTACCCATGTCTTGGCCACTAATACACCCCCATACCATCACACATGCTGCCTTTTACACTTTCACCCTAGAACAGTCCGGATGGTTCTTTTCCTCTTTGGTCCGACAGTTTCCAAAAACAATTTGAAATGTGGACTCGTCAGACCACAGAACACTTTTCCACTTTGGAGTCCATCTTAGATGAGCTCGGGCCCAACGAAGCGTTTCTGGGTGTTGTTGATAAATGGCTTTGACTTTGCATAGTAGAGTTTTAACTTGCACTTACATATGTAGTGACCAACTGTAGTTACTGACAGTGGTTTTCTGAAGTGTTCCTGAGCCCATGTGGTGATATCCTTTACACACCGATGTCCCTTTTTGAGGCAGTACCGCCTGAGGGATCCAAGGTGCGTAATATCATGACTTACGTGCAGTGATTTCTCCAGATTCTCTCAACCTTTTGATGATATTACGGAGCGTAGATGGTGAAATCCCTAAATTCCTTGTTGAGAAATGTTGTTCTTCAACAATTTGCTCAGGCATTTGTTGACAAAGTGGTGACCCTCGCCCCCTTGTTTGTGAACGACTGAGCATTTCATGGAAGCTGCTTTTATACCCAATCATGGCACCCACCTGTTCCCAATTAGCCTGTTCACCCGTGGGATGTTCCAAATAAGTCTTTGACGAGCATTCCTCAACTTTCTCATTCTTTTTTGCCACTTGTGCCAGCTTTTTTGAAACATGTTGCAGGCATCAAATTCCAAATGAGCTCATATTTGCAAAAAATAACAACGTTTTCCAGTTCAAACATGAAAGATCTTGTCTTTGCAGTCTATTCAATTGAATATAAGTTGAAAAGGATTCTCTTTTTATTTACCATTTACACAACATGACAACTTCACTGCTTTTGGAGTTTGTAATATTTAAAGATATAACTTTTTGTCAACTTTGTATTAAAGGCGACATTGTTATTGTTATACGATACCGAGTATTGGCCGATACGGATATTAATCTGATATGATATCAGTACAAATTATATTGTACATGCTTTTATTTTGTAGTGTGGAATGTTGGAAAATACTCGATCATGTGAAACTACTCAAAACTATGGAAGCCCGTTTCTGCCACTAAACATAAAATAATTATGAAAGAATAAAAATAAAAAAATCTAAATTATGAGATTAAAAATCATAATTATTAGAGGAAACAAGTCGAAATTATAAGGAAAAAAATATCGAAATTATGAGATAAAAAGTCATAATTATGGGATAAAAAGTCGAAATTATGAAAATAGTCATAGTTATGAGATAACAAAATCAAAATTGCAAGATAAAAATTCCCAATTATGAGATATAAAGTCATAATTATGAGGGGGGATCATTTTGAAATTATGAGAAAATTGATATTATGAGATTAAATGTCATAATAATGAGGTAAAAAAAAAAAATCAAAATTCTGGTATAAACCATCAAATTTATGAGATTAAAAGTCATAGTTATGAGATAAAAAAAAAAATCGAAATTATAAAATAAAAAGTCATGATTATGAGATAAAAAGTCGAAATTATGGGCTATGAAAGTCAACATTATGAGATAAAAAGTTAAAATTCCAAGATAAAAAATTGCAATTATGGGATAAAAAAATGGAGATTATGAAACATGTTGCAGGCATCAAATTCCAAATGAGCTAATATTTGCAAAAAAATAATAAAGTTTGTCAGTGTGAACATGAAATATCTTGTCTTTGCAGTCTATTCAATTGAATATAAGTTGAAAAGGATTCTCTTTTTATTTACCATTTACACAACCTGACAACTTCACTGCTTTCGGGGTTTGTAGTTTGCACATTGCACAGGCACTAAAGTGGGGACAGTTTGACACTGGAACGGATGACACATGTGGATGGTTTTTGTTTTGAGTGTAAAACCATCTTACCGAGCCTGCCATCGCCATGGTGACCCTGAGGAGACTCTCAAGAGATGTTATATGTGCTGATATTATTGACAATGATTCATCAGCCGAGCACACGCTGACATTTTTGATGTCAGCACTCGTGTGTGTGTGTGTGTGTGTGTGTGTGTGTGTGTGTCTTTACCTGAAAGTGAAGGTAAAGAGTTTTTGGTAGATGGCGTGTGGGAGGGAGAAGCAGCTGGCCATGATCCAGATGACGGCGACCCAAACGCTGCCTTGAGTCGGGGTCATGCGGGGTCTTAGGGGATGCAGGATCACCTGTCACCATGCAGAGATCATTAAGTACACACTTCATCCACATAGAAGGTCACCGCTCTTAAAAATATGCAAAGACAAGCCTCACCTTCCCTCCCTATTTAACATTTGACAACTCACTTTTAAAACCACTCTTTTTTTTTTTTTTTAACAAACTATGAATCATCCAGTGATGATATGGTGGAGATGGTTTGTGTTTGTGTTCATTATTGACTGTTTGTGTTAATTATGTACTGTTTGTGTTCATTATTGACGGTGTAAAAATCAATACAGTGTTTTAATTTATGTAGTGTTCAGTGACGTGCGGTGAGGTTGATGGCTGGTGAGGCACTGACTTCATCACCGTCAGATTTACAAACATATAAAGAGTTAGATTAGGGTTAGGGTTAGGGTTAGGGTTAGGGTTGGGTTAAGGTTAAGATTAGGGTTAGGGTTAGGGTTAAGATTAGGGTTAGGGTTAGGGTTAGGGTTAAGATTAGGGTTAGGGTTAAGATTAGGGTTAGGGTAAATTTTTTTTAAAAAGTTTTAAAAAAAGGTTAAAAAATGTTTAATTTTTTTTAAATATTTAAAAAAATTAAAAAAATAAAAAAAAAAATTAAAAAAAATTAAAAATTAAAAGAAAAAAAATTTAACTTTTTTTTTTATAAATGTTATAAATTTTAATTTTTTTTTTACAAATTTGAAAAAAAAATTAAAAATTTTTAAAAAATTAAAAAAAAATAAAAAAATTTAAAAAAAATGTTTTTTAAATTTAAAAAAAATTACAAAAATTTAAAAAATTTAAATTTTTTACAAAAAATAAAAAATAAAAAATAAATTAAAAAAATTATTTATTTATTTATTAATTTTTTTTTGTAAAAAATTTAAATTTTCTAAATTTTTGTAATTTTTTTTAAATTTAAAAAACATTTTTTTTTTTTTTTTTTTTTAATTAAATTTTTTAAAAATTTTTAATTTTTTTTTCAAATTTGTAAAAAAAAAATTAAAATTTATAACATTTATTAAAAAAAAGTTAAATTTTTTTTCTTTTAATTTTTAATTATTTTTAAAAAAAATTTTAATTTTTTTTAATTTTTTTAAAAGTAATACAGTGTTTTAATTTATGTAGTGTTCAGTGACGTGCGGTGAGGTTGATGGCTGGTGAGGCACTGACTTCATCACCGTCAGATTTACAAACATATAAAGAGTTAGATTAGGGTTAGGGTTAGGGTTAGGGTTAGGGTTGGGTTAAGGTTAAGATTAGGGTTAGGGTTAGGGTTAAGATTAGGGTTAGGGTTAGGGTTAGGGTTAAGATTAGGGTTAAGGTTAAGATTAGGGTTAGGGTTAGGGTAAATTTTTTTTAAGAAGTTAAAAAAAGTTTAAAAAAAGTTAAAAAAAGTAAAAAAAAATTTTTTTTATTTTTTTTTAAAAAGTTTTAAAAAAAAAGTTAAAAAATGTTAAATTTTTTTTAAATATTTAAAAAAATTAAATTTTTTTTTAAAAATAATTAAAAATTAAAAGAAAAAAAATTTAACTTTTTTTTTTATAAATGTTATAAATTGTAAATTTTTTTTTACAAATTTGAAAAAAAAATTAAAATTTAAAAAAAAAAAAAATAAATAAATAAAAAAAAAAAAATGTTTTTTAAATTTAAAAAAAATTATAAAAATTTAAAAAATTTAAATTTTTTACAAAAAAAAAAAAAAAAAAAAAAAAAAAATTATCCCTAGGTGCATGTCCAAAGACATGCACCTGGGGATAAGTTGATTGGCAACACTAAATTGGCCCTAGTGTGTGAATGTTGTCTATCTATCTGTGTTGGCCCTGCGATGAGGTGGCGACTTGTCCAGGGTGTACCCCGCCTTCCGCCCGATTGTAGCTGAGATAGGCTCCAGCGCCCCCCGCGACCCCAAAGGGAATAAGCGGTAGAAAATGGATGGATGGATGGAAAAAAAAATTAAAAATTTTAAAAAAATTTAAATTTTTTACAAAAATTAGAAAAAAAATTTAAAAAACCTTTAAGAAAAATTAAAAATTAAAAAAAAAATGTTTTAAGTTAAAACATGATTTTCAACATAAAAAATGATTTTCAAGGTAACATTTTTTTTTCAAGGTTAAAAATAATGGTTTTGAACATTTTGAATATGAATATGACCTAATACTAAAGAGAGCATACTAAAGAGTATCTTATTCACCATTTGATTGGCAGCAGTTAACGGGTTATGTTTAAAAGCTCATACCAGCATTCTTCCCTGCTTGGCACTCAGCATCAAGGCTTGGAATTGGGGGTTAAATCACCAAAAATGATTCCCGGGCGCGGCGCCGCTGCTGCCCACTGCTCCCCTCACCTCCCAGGGGGTGATCAAGGGGATGGGTCAAATGCAGAGGACAAATGTCATTACACCTAGTGTGTGTGTGACAATCATTGCTACTTTAACTTAACTTTAACTTTACACATACAAACTGTAGCACACAAAAAATCACATTTAATTAAAAAAAAACGTTATTACGGTCTTACCTTTACTTAGAAATTAAGTCCATGCGCCGCAACTAAAGCCCTCACTTAAACTTTCCACGTGCAAGATTGAATCTATTTAAAAAAGTGTAACCGAGGCTTTATAAATGTGGCCTATACTGTATGAAACTACAAAATAACAAACACGGAGGCTCCAGTTTACACGAGGACCACTTTATTTACCTTCTTTCAAAAACTTCCGCTCTTAGCGCCTTCAAAATAAGAGCTCAAGGCATATACTGTATAACAGCGCATAACAGGAACTTAACATCACAAAGAGGAAAGCCCATGAAAATAGGTTACAAAAGTTATTTAATAAGAAGCCAAAAAGTGCAAAAACAATAATGTTCATGTTGGAGGAGTTGTGAATTAGGTACACCTGCAGTCTGCAGGTGTACCTAATGTTGTGGCCCTGCAGTCATTCACAACTCCTCCAACACGAACATTATTGTTTTTGCACTTTTTGGCTTCTTATGAAATAACTTTTTTAAATAGATTCAATCTTGCACGTGGAAAGTTTAAGTGTGGGCTTTAGTTGATATAACAATTCTACGGCGGGGGTGCAGGAGGCGAGCCTCAGCCAGTGCGTCTTTTGCAGCCGTTTTATGATCGCTCAGCACAAGAAATACGTTACACACATACAGTTGTTGACAAAATACACTGCACATTATATACCTCAGCTAACTAAACTATGGAAATGTATAATATAGTTCATATAGCAATACGGTCTCACTGCACAGCAGGCCAGCAGTTAGCCGAGTCCGGAATCCATGTTGAGGCACTGAGTGACGTGCCTCAACTGGCTGCTGTTCGCCGCACCGTCTCTTCTCAGTATTTGAACGGCAAATTTGAATAAAAATAATCTAAAACTGGTGTAGTTAAATGGAAAATAACTTTATAGTATAATCACTAGATACATATAACAATTTAATTTAATTTTTTTTTTTTTTTTACATTTTCTTTCTTTCCATGATGTACCAGTGACTGCACGTCACTGGTACTGTTTGTGTTCATTATTGACAGTGTAAAAATCAATACAGTGTTTTACTGGCGTTTCATATGCATTGATGCAACTTAGTTGGCATTTTTAATAAAACTCAGGTCCATTCCATGCCAATCATGAGTCGTTCACATTCAATAGCTGCAAAAGGTGGGCTGACATCATATTGAACCCTGTGGGTTAGGAATGGGATGGCACTTCAAGTTCATATGTGAGTCAAAGCAGGTGGCCAAATACTTTTGGCAATATAGTGTATATATGTATACTAAATTGGTGTGTGTGAGTGTGAGTGTTGTCTGTATCTGTGTTGGCCCATATATATATATATATATATATATATATATATATATATATATATATATATATATATATATATATATATATATATATATATATATATATATATATATATATATATATATATATATATATATATATATATATATATATATATATATATATATATATTTACATACATATATATATATATATATATATACATATTTATATATATATATATATATATATATATATATATATATTTATATATATACATATATATATATTTATATATATACATATATATATATATATTTATATATACACATATATATATATATATATATATATATATATTTATATATGTACATATATTTATATATATATATATTTATATATATACATATATACATATATATATATATATATATATACACATATATATATTTATATTTATATATACATATATATATATGATTGCCCTCTCAACGGGGGGTGCTTACAAACATCAGTTGTCTACCAATCCAAGGTAATACGCAAGGACATTAACACATCCGACACATATGTAGGATTAACCGAGGGAGAATTCAAAACCAGATGGAACAATCACAAGGCTTCTTTCAGGAACAAAAACCAGCGAAATACCACAGAACTCAGCAAACACATTTGGGACCTCAAAGACAATAATGTTGAATATTCAATAACATGGCAAATTCTTGCATCCAGCACACCTTACAATAGTGGTAATAAAAGATGCAACCTATGCTTGAAAGAGAAACTGTTTATTATTTACCGTCCAGACCTGTCATCCCTCAACAAGCGCAGCGAAATTGTCACAGCATGCCGCCATAGACGGAAACACCTCCTAGGTAACACATGAGCCAATCACCACGCCCCTAGGCCAGCCTGTACCCACCCACTCTGTGCCCTATATAAACCATGGTATGTGAATGCTCCCATTAAAATCTCCTGACGATTGAGGGTACCCCCCCTCATGAAACAGGCCTGTAGAGATGAAATAGTCTTGT
>NC_084572.2:40817728-40892728 GCF_033978685.3 Nerophis lumbriciformis
GTTAATCCTACATATGTGTCGGATGTGTTAATGTCCTTGCGTATTACCTTAGATTGGTAGACAACTGATGCTTGTAAGCACCCCCCGTTGAGAGGGCAATCAGGTTTCTTTCGACAGTTACAGTCTTTGTTGGTTTTGGAGTCGCTCTGTCTGGGGGCCGACGGCTCATTTGCAATTGTTTTGTTGTGGTTTGAGATGATTTGTCGTATATTGTTCATGCAGCTGTAGCTCAATTTAATGTTGTTCTTGTTGAATACTTTTCTTAGGGTGTTGTCTTTGGGAAAGTGTTTGTCAATCAGATTGAGGAATTTGTGTCCAATGTTAGTTGAGACGTTTTTGCTGTATGGGGGGTTGTACCAGATGATGTCGTTTCGTTTTCTGTTCTTTTTTGGCTGGTTTCCTGGCGTGGGTTCATAGGTGAGGGTGAAATTGTATCCGCTTTCATCAAGGGCTTTTTGGTACGGGGGGGTTGCTTGGTCAAATTCAGCTTTACTAGATGACAGCATCGATAGCCTTTTATTGATTCCGGTAGGTATTCTTTTCGTGGTGGTGGGTGGGTGGTTGCTGTCATGGTGCACGTATTGGAGTGTTGTGTTGGGTTTCGTGAATGGTTGGTAGCTGTTATTTCTCAGGTTGAAAGTGACGTCAAGGAAGTTGACGGTTTGCTTGTTGGCTTCAATCGTGATCCGTAGGCCGTTCTCTTTGAAAATTTGGCATATGCACTTCTTGGTATTCTCGCTGCTCCTTGGCGAGGCGCGACACACTGCCAGTCCGTCATCACGGTAAATACCAAGGTTCAGATTGAGGCTAGCGAGCTGGGAGAGGAGGAAACTCCCAACGAGTTCACACGTTTCTGCTCCGTCAAAACTTATATATATATATATATATATATATATATATATATATATATATATATATATATATATATATATAATTTTTTTTGACCTTTTAGATGTTGATGTAGGAGGCATTAGAACACAACACAAGGATAGAATGTATACTATCCATGTATAGAGAAAATACTTAATATATATATATATATTTTTTTTTTTTTTGTGGTTTTGTGGTTTATCCATTATACAGTGCTCAATACCGGGTGAAATGCAGAGAATAATTTCGCCTCACCTAGTGTGTGTGACTATCATTGGTACTTTACTTTAATTTAACTCTTCTGTATGCTCCATGTTCTTTAATTAAACCTCTAAAGGCTAAGTGGCCACATGCGTGGACAGCACCTTTTAGCTCTTATTAACAAAATTGTGTACTCTACTGAATTGGGGTCTTATGGCCACTTATGTGGACACTCATACTGCCATCTGGTGGTGTCAGAAGAGTATAACATACAATGGAATTTGGGGGAAAAAATGTGTAAAAATAAGAATTAGCATGTCACTAAACATGAAGTACACGTGTGTGTACTTATGGACTAAGTACATCATATCAAAAGATGATTCTTGGTTTTTATTCTAATTAGTGTCCAATGAACCCAAATAGCAAAGAGAAATAAAAAAAGCATGTAAACAAACAGCTTGGGCCTTAATCCTGTACGACCCAAATGTAGAAAAACCTATAAAACATTTTTTTGACCTTTTAGATGTTGATGTAGGAGGCATTAGAACACAACACAAGGATAGAATGTATACTCTCCATGTATAGAGAAAATACTTAATATATATATATATATATTTTGTTTTTTTTGTGGTTTTGTGGTTTATCCATTATACAGTGCTCAATACCTGGTGAAATGCAGAGAATAATTTCGCCTCACCTAGTGTGCGTGACTATCATTGGTACTTTACTTTAATTTAACTCTTCTGTATGCTCCATGTTCTTTAATTAAACCTCTAAAGGCTAAGTGGCCACATGCGTGGACAGCACCTTTTAGCTCTTATTAACAAAATTGTGTACTCTACTGAATTGGGGTCTTATGGCCACTTATGTGGACACTCATACTGCCATCTGGTGGTGTCAGAAGAGTATAACATACAATGGAATTTGGGGGGAAAATGTGTAAAAATAAGAATTAGCA
Organism: Nerophis lumbriciformis; assembly: GCF_033978685.3. Taxonomy (NCBI): domain Eukaryota; kingdom Metazoa; phylum Chordata; class Actinopteri; order Syngnathiformes; family Syngnathidae; genus Nerophis; species Nerophis lumbriciformis. The sequence continues at coordinate 40,819,758 of NC_084572.2, forward strand.
TGTCACTAAACATGAAGTACACGTGTGTGTACTTATGGACTTAAGTACATCATATCAAAAGATGATTCTTGGTTTTTATTCTAATTAGTGTCCAATGAACCCAAATAGCAAAGAGAAATAAAAAAAAGCATGTAAACAAACAGCTTGGGCCTTAATCCTGTACGACCCAAATGTAGAAAAACCTATAAAACATTTTTTTGACCTTTTAGATGTTGATGTAGGAGGCATTAGAACACAACACAAGGATAGAATGTATACTATCCATGTATAGAGAAAATACTTAATATATATATATATTTTGTTTTTTTGTGGTTTTGTGGTTTATCCATTATACAGTGCTCAATACCGGGATAGAGCCCTATTTGGACTTTATCAGTGAATTCTCAGTTTATCGCTGATCTAATGACGCACGCCGACAATATAATTATAATGGGGGACTTTAATATTCATATGAATACCCCATCAGACCCTCCGTGCATGGCGCTCCAGACTATAATTGATAGCTGTGGTCTTACACAAATAATAAATGAACCCACGCATCGCAACGGTAATACGATAGATCTAGTGCTTGTCAGGGGTGTCACCACCTCCAAAGTTATGACTATACTATACTATACTAAAGTAATGTCCGATCATTACCTTATAAAATTCGAAGTTCTGACTCATTGTCAACAAGCTAATAATAATAATAATAATAATAACTGCTTTAGCAGCTGCAACATTAATGCTGTCACAACGATGACTCTTGCTGGGTTGAGTTTTTCCTTGCCCTGATGTGGGATCTGAGCCGAGGATGTGGTTGTGGCTTGTGCGGCCTTTTGAGGTCAGGAAAAAACACAAGAGGCTATTTCATCCCTACAAGCCTGTTTCACAGGTTTCCCTGCTTGTCAGGGGATTTGGATTTAAACATGCAGTGGTACGACCTCTACTTAAAAAACCCAGCCTCGACCCCTCTCTCCTCTCTAACTTCAGACCTATCTCTAATCTTCCATACATTTCCAAAATATTAGAGAAGGTTGTCTACAGTCAGTTGTTGCCCTTCTTAGAGGATAATGGTATCACTGAGCTGTTCCAGTCCGGTTTTAAAGCCCTCCACAGCACAGAGTCAGCGCTTCTAAAAGTTTTTAACGATATCCTCCTGTCCACTGATTCTGGTAAATATGTTGTCCTGGTGCTTTTAGATCTGTCTGCTGCGTTCCACACCGTCGACCACGCCACCTTAATCACTCGTCTTGAGAACTGAGTGGGCATTAAGGGGGCCGCCCTCAACTGGTTCCGGTCGTACCTGAGGCTGAAACGACGCGTCGACGTAGTCGACGTCATCGGTTACGTAAATACGTCGACGCCGTTTTTGTGCGTCGGCGCGTCGCATATTTACGTCACACTACTGTCATGGCGGAGCGCAAAGCAGACGATGCGAGCGAGGGGGAAAAAGCACGCCAAAAGTCGTCAAAAGTGTCGGAGTATTTCAATAAACAGCCTAATAATGTTGTTGTATGCACACTGTGTCGAGCGGAAATGGCCTATCATAGCAGCACAACGGCTATGAACGAACATTTGAAAAGAAAACCCCCGACAGCGTTCTTGCCATCACCATCAACAAGTCAATCGTCCGCGTGCGTATACGTTGTCATTATTACACAAAAACATGAATGTGTCATTTGTATCTGCGTTGTAAATTCATAAACTAAAGCACCGTTTGCTCTGAGAGGCGCGTTTGGCGTGCCTGTTCAGTGTTTACAAAGACGCGCTCCTCTTTAACGCTGTGGAGAGGCGGCGGCGGCGAGCGAGCGGCGAGGCGGGGCGCGCCGGGAGCGACGCCGCAAGAGACAGGGGACGACGAGCGAGCGAGGAAGAGGAGCTGAAAAGCGAGGAAAGAAAGAGAAAAGAGTTGGAAGAGAAAAGACTTTGTGTAAAATTAAAAGATTGTAAACCTGGCAAAGCCGTCTGGCGTTCAGTCTGTCGGTCCTGAAAGAACCCCACGGCACAAGACGTGTCACAAACGCTAACGTTAATTAGTTGTGCAAATACCTTTTACAACATTAACAGTTACATATACTATGTACAAACCAACAATTAACTTTCACTTTAATCATACTATCATTGTTGTGTTATTAAGCAAAATAAGCAATACTTTTACTTTTGTTGAAATGTTTACACTGTACACGTTTTTGTATTGGATGTTTAGCTTTATTTTTGCACATTTTAGCAAATAAGCAATACTTTTACTTTTGTTGAAATGTTTACACTTGTTACAGAATATTTCCGTTTTGCACTTTTTTGTATTGGATGTTTATCTTTATTTTTGCACATTTTAAAGCAAAATAAGCAATACTTTTACTTTTGAAATGCTTATACTATTCCAGAATATTAAGATTTGCACTGGATGTTTACTTTTATATTTGCACATTAAAAAGCAAATAAGCTACTTTTAATTTTGTTAAATGTTAAAAGTTTTAAATGTTTACATTGTTACAGAATATTTTGTCAATGTTGACTGAGTGGCCATACTTTTTTTTTTGTAAATAAAAGCCATGCCTTTTGAAAAAACTGGCCTACATTTATTTTTTCCTCTTCATTTTAAATAAAAAAAAAATCGGTAAAAAGAAAAATAATCCATAGATTAATCGAAAAAATAATCTATAGATTAACCGATTAATCGAAAAAAATAATCTATAGATTAATCGATAGAAAAATAATCGTTAGCTGCAGCCCTAGTCGTACCTAACCGACAGGAGTTTTTGTCTAAAAGTAGACAGTTTTATGTCGTCCACAGCTCCTTTACCACATGGGGTCCCCCAGGGCTCAATCCTTGCCCCAATTTTATTTGCGCTTTACCTTCTCCCCCTTGGTTCTATTTTTAGGAAGTACAGTATTGCATTTCATTTTTATGCCGATGATTGCCAGATTTATTTTCCAATGGCACAAAATAACACGGTTCAACGTCTTATTGACTGCCTGCACGACATCAAAGTCTGGCTTTCAGCTAACTTCCTGAGCCTAAATGAAGACAAAACAGAAGTTATGTTGTTCGGTCCAAGTCGCTCTCCCTCCCCCCAACGTTGACCTCGGCACTCTGACCCCGTATCTCAGCGACTCTGTCACAAACCTGGGGGTAAAGTTTGACTCGGATTTTAAATTCGAAAAACAAATCAGCAGCGTCGTTCAAAAAAGCTTTTATCAATTACGCCAAATAGCGAAAGTGAAACCGCTTCTATCAAGACATGATCTTGAGAAATTAATCCACGCTTTTATCTCGACTCGTCTTGATTATTGTAATGCCCTGTATGTTCAAATCAAATCAAATCAACTTTATTTATAAAGCACATTTAAAATTGACCACAGGGGTAGCCAAAGTGCTGTACAATGAGCAGGTTAAAAGATAAAACGAGTACCGAGCAAACACAACACAACACAAACAGAACACGATAAAAAATAAATAATTAAAATAGAATTAATAAAAACATAAAAACATAAAAACAGGATCACAGCAGGTGTATTATGGGGCGCCATTGCAGGATGGATATCACTCAGTGTTAAAAGCCATGGAATAAAAGTATGTTTTTAAGAGAGATTTAAAAACAGGAAGAGAGGAGGCTTGTCTAACACTCAGGGGTAGGTCGTTCCAGAGCTTGGGAGCAGCAACGGCGAAAGCTCTGTCACCTCTAAGCTTCAGCCTTGTGTCAGGGACCGTCAACAGCAGCTGATCGGCTGATCTTGTTGTGTTTGTTGGCATTAGCCAGGCCTCCCTCGCCCGCCTGCAGCTCGTGCAGAACTCTGCTGCTCGTCTGCTAACACAGACCCGCAGACGTGAGCACATCACCCCTATTTTAGCGTCCCTTCACTGGCTCCCTGTGCGTTACCGAATACATTTTAAACTCCTTTTATTTGTTTTTAAATGTCTAAACAACCTCGCGCCAACCTATCTCTCCGACCTCCTTCAGCCTTACTGCCCCACCCGATCCTTAAGATCAGCCGATCAGCTGCTGTTGACGGTCCCTGACACAAGGCTGAAGCTTAGAGGTGACAGAGCTTTCGCCGTTGCTGCTCCCAAGCTCTGGAACGACCTACCCCTGAGTGTTAGACAAGCCTCCTCTCTTCCTGTTTTTAAATCTCTCTTAAAAACATACTTTTATTCCATGGCTTTTAACACTGAGTGATATCCATCCTGCAATGGCGCCCCATAATACACCTGCTGTGATCCTGTTTTTATGTTTTTATGTTTTTATTAATTCTATTTTAATTATTTATTTTTTATCGTGTTCTGTTTGTGTTGTGTTGTGTTTGCTCGGTACTCGTTTTATCTTTTAACCTGCTCATTGTACAGCACTTTGGCTACCCCTGTGGTCAATTTTAAATGTGCTCTATAAATAAAGTTGATTTGATTTGATTTGATTTGGATTGAAGTGTCTGTGGCTGTTCCATGTAAATAAATAGGGTACATTACATGTTGCACAATAGCGCCTTGCTTCTGTGTTAGATTAAAGTGGACATGCTGGGGTGGTATATAATGAAAATGTTTCTTTCAGGCACAGGTTACATCTTTTAGCTGCACTCAATTCAAAATCAATATTTTTTTTTAAAGAAAAACATTGGGTGCCAATTCTATGATTAATTACATACTTCCCTAAAATAAATAAACAGGTCTGATGAAAGTTATTATCTAAGAAAACTGACTTCTACCCAAACATTTAAAAAATATATAATTTGGCTGATCCGAGGTCGGGTCGCGGGGGCAGCAGCCTAAGCAGGGAAGCCCAGACTTCCCTCTCCCCCAGCCACTTGGTCCAGCTCCTCCCGGGGGATCCCGAGCCGTTCCCAGGCCAGCTGGGAGAGATAGTCTTCCCAACGTGTCCTGGGTCTTCCCCGTGGCCTCCTACCGGTCGAACGTGCCCTAAACACCTCCCGAGGGAGGCGTTCGGGTGGCATCCTGACCAGATGCCCGAACCACCTCATCTGGCTCCTCTCCATGTGGAGGAGCAGCGGCTTTACTTTGAGCTCATCTCCAAAGGAGAGACCCACCACCCGGCGGAGGAAACTCATTTAGGCCGCTTGTACCCGTGATCTTGTCCTTTCGGTCATAACCCAAAGCTCATGACCATAGGTGAGGTAAATCGAGAGCTTTGCCTTCCGGCTCAGCTCCTTCTTCACCACAATGGATCGATACAGCGTCCGCATTACTGAAGACGCCGCACCGATCCGCCTGTCCATCTCACCATCCCCTCTTCCCTCACTCGTAAACAAGACTTCGAGGTACTTGAACTCCTCCACTTGGGGCAGGGTCTCTTCCCCAACCCGGAGATGGCACTCCACCCTTTTCCGGGCGAGAACCATGGACTCGGACTTGGAGGTGCTGATTCTCATCCCAGTCGCTTCACACTCGGCTGCGAACCGATCCAGTGAGAGCTGAAGATCCTGGCCAGATGAAGCCATCAGGACCACATCATCTGCGAAAAGCAGAGACCTAATCCTGCAGCCACCAAACCAGATCCCCTCAACGCCTTGACTGCGCCTAGAAATTCTGTCTGTAAAAGTTCTGAACAGAATCACTTTTAATTATGATTGGCCTAGTGTTTTCACTTCACCACTCACCGTGATAAGCACATTGAGACATTAGTGGTACGCTCGGGTTTAGGAAAAAGTAATTAATTACAGTGACTAAATGCATTCCTCAAAAATGTAATTGAATTCCTAATGGAATTATTTTTAAATCGATGTAAACAATTGATAGGATAAGCAATTTAATTATTTGCTTTTTTAAAAAAGTGTTCATATACAGGTAAAAGCCAGTAAATTAGAATATTTTGAAAAACTTGATTTATTTCAGTAATTGCATTCAAAAGGTGTAACTTGTACATTATATTTATTCATTGCACACAGACTGATGCATTCAAATGTTTATTTCATTTAATTTTGATGATTTGAAGTGGCAACAAATGAAAATCCAAAATTCCGTGTGTCACAAAATTAGAATATTACTTAAGGCTAATACAAAAAAGGGATTTTTAGAAATGTTGGCCAACTGAAAAGTATGAAAATGAAAAATATGAGCATGTACAATACTCAATACTTGGTTGGAGCTCCTTTTGCCTCAATTAACCATTGTCTATGGTTTAGAAACCATCACCCAACCATCACCCAACCATGCAAATTTTGCATTTCCTTTGGAAATCGAGGTCCCAGAGTCTGGAGGAAGACAGGAGAGGCACAGGATCCACGTTGCCTGAAGTCTAGTGTAAAGTTTCCACCATCAGTGATGGTTTGGGGTGCCATGTCATCTGCTGGTGTCGATCCACTCTGTTTCCTGAGATCCAGGGTCAACGCAGCCGTCTACCAGCAAGTTTTAGAGCACTTCATGCTTCCTGCTGCTGACCTGCTCTATGGAGATGGAGATTTCAAGTTCCAACAGGACTTGGCACCTGCACACAGCGCAAAATCTACCCGTGCCTGGTTTACGGACCATGGTATTTCTGTTCTAAATTGGCCCGCCAACTCCCCTGACCTTAGCCCCATAGAAAATCTGTGGGGTATTGTGAAAAGGAAGATGCAGAATGCCAGACCCAAAAACGCAGAAGAGTTGAAGGCCACTATCAGAGCAACCTGGGCTCTCATAACACCTGAGCAGTGCCAGAAACTCATCGACTCCATGCCACGCCGCATTAACGCAGTAATTGAGGCAAAAGGAGCTCCAACCAAGTATTGAGTATTGTACATGCTCATATTTTTCATTTTCATACTTTTCAGTTGGCCAACATTTCTAAAAATCCCTTTTTTGTATTAGCCTTAAGTAATATTCTAATTTTGTGACACACGGAATTTTGGATTTTCATTTGTTGCCACTTCAAATCATCAAAATTAAATGAAATAAACATTTGAATGCATCAGTCTGTGTGCAATGAATAAATATAATGTACAAGTTACACCTTTTGAATGCAATTACTGAAATAAATCAAGTTTTTCAAAATATTCTAATTTACTGGCTTTTACCTGTATGTGGTGTATGCAGTCGAGAGACGTTTCATGAGAGAAGAGTGTTAAAAGGTGGCGCCTGTTGCCAAGTGAAGCGCGACGTCAGCCGAGGTGCGCTCATTGGCGGTTTTAGCTCAGCATTGCTAGTCTGCCGATCGGAAGGAGATTGTTGACAGCAGTTGTTAGAATAATTATGCTTAAGTTATCACACAAGTCGTATGCTTAAAGGCCGTTGCTATAGTTATTATCAATTGTGCTGAAGTTGTACTTTTCTATCTGTGCAACAACACAATTTGTAATCTTGCTTTGTGCGTTGTCTCGTGTCAGCAGTTTGTTTCCAGACTCTGCCTGCTCACAGCCAAGGACGGACATCGAGTACCTCGACGCAGACAAAACAGAGACAGGGCGAAATCACGAGTGTCAGCACATTTTCCATTCTGAATAATCATGTATTGTGTCTAACTGGGGCTGCTTGCATTACCCCTCCCTTCAGAAGCAGCCTCAGTGATGTTAACTAGGGACCTCCCGAATAAATAGAGGAGCACGGAGGACTGTACCTTAGAGCGTAGGGTGAAACTGTAACTGAGTGTGCAGCCCAATACGTCTCTCCTCATGAGCAAAATTCAACTCTGTCTCTGCCTGATTCCTTCTTCTTGTCTTGTGTAATATATAGTTCAGTGTTTGAACCTGACACAGTTGTTACTGATAGTTAATGAAGCAACTGAACATTCTGGCATTATTATTATTGTTGATTATTTTCACTTTATGGAATGTTCATTATTCCCCCGCAGTAGAAGCAGTGGTGTACGCATGTGTGGCCGCTGCTCGCACAAGTACAAAGCTACTGCAGTACTACCTGTCTGCGTCCAAAGTAGCGTGCCACGTTACATCCAACCCGTCAGAGTTGTCAAACACGTAAGAATATTTAATGACATCGCTGGTTAGTGTTGCGTCGGACCAGCTCTTCCTCCCAGGGAATCTAATTTACTGGTCAATCCCAAGTTCTTTCGATGACATATATGCCGAGTAAGAAGGACCATCAAGACAGAGTTGGAATATTTTCAAGTTTTACTGAAATATCAGGAGATCAACTTAATTAATACATTCATATCGGCTGCTCTAGTTGATCTGGCATTCGAAGGGAAAAAACAACTTCTTCTCACTCAAAGAAAACCCCCCATCTCCCCCTCGCACCACTGATAAGAAACCAGTGGGCGTTGTATTTCACATTCCTGATGGTTTAAGACACTAAACAGACAATCTGAAGACAATTCTTCTTCAATTTGGTTTTCGCTACCTGCCTCCACACTACAACCATCCGTTTCAATACATGCGTAATCTGTTGAATCGCTTAAGCCGCTGAAATCCGAGTCTGAATCCGAGCTAATGTCGCTATAGCTTGCTGTTCTTTCCGCCATGTTTGTTTGTGTTGGCTTCACTATGTGACGTCACAGGAAAATGGACGGGTGGTTAAAATCAGGCACTTTGAAGCTTTTTTTTAGGGATATTGCGTGATGGGTAAAATTTTGGAAAAAACTTCGAAAAATATAATAAGCCACTGGGAACTGATTTTTAATGGTTTTAACCATTCTGAAAATGTGATAATGTTCCCCTTTAAGAGGTAATGTTTTTTTCAATTCACATATAGCGGGAAATTCTCTTTCTTATTATATTATTTTTTCTAGACACCCCTATAAATAAGTCCCCTTTAAAGTAGGGATGTCCGATAATGGCTTTTTGCCAATATTCCGATATTGTCCAACTCTTTAATTACCGATACCGATATCAACCGATACTGATAAATACAGTTGTGGAATTAACACATTATTATGCCTAATTTGCACAACCAGGTATGGTGAAGATAAGGTCCTTTTTAAAAAAATAAAAAATAAATAAAATAAGATAAATAAATTAAAAACATTTTCTTGAATAAAAAAGAGAGTAAAACAATATAAAAACAGTTACATAGAAACTAGTAATGAATGAAAATGAGTAAAATTAAGTGTTAAAGGTTAGTACTATTAGTGGAGCATTTTAGGGGGGCTCAAGCCCCCCTAAAATATTCTTAAGCCCCCCTAAATAATTTGGTGTTATATATATAGAAATTATATATATATATATTTTTTTTTACAAATACATGCCGACATTAATAAAGTGGCCCGAATATGAGTTGAAATAAATAATCATAGAACCTGTCATTATTCACTCAGTTTCGCCTCACTTCATAGCGTAAGGTAGAGAGCCCCTTTAGTGTGTCGGTATCCAATCCATTCCACTTGTTCATATAGAAAATGCCCACATCACTCAAAATCCAGTCCGCATTTTCTATGCGACCTTGCTTGCGGTCCTTGGACTTGTTCTTATAGAAAATGCCCACATCACTCAAAATCCAGTCCGCATTTTCTATGCGACCTTGCTTGCGGTCCTTGGACTTGTTCTTATAGAAAATGCCCACATCACTCAAAATCCAGTCCGCATTTCCTATGCGACCTTGCTTGCGGTCCTTGGACTTGTTCTTATAGAAAATGCCCACATCACTCAAAATCCAGTCCGCATTTCCTATGCGACCTTGCTTGCGGTCCTTGGACTTGTTCTTATAGAAAATGCCCACATCACTCAAAATCCAGTCCGCATTTTCTATGCGACCTTGCTTGCGGTCCTTGGACTTGTTCTTATAGAAAATGCCCACATCACTCAAAATCCAGTCCGCATTTCCTATGCGACCTTGCTTGCGGTCCTTGGACTTGTTCTTATAGAAAATGCCCACATCACTCAAAATCCAGTCCGCATTTTCTATGCGACCTTGCTTGCGGTCCTTGGACTTGTTCTTATAGAAAATGCCCACATCCCTCAAAATCCAGTCCGCATTTTCTATGCGACCTTGCTTGCGGTCCTTGGACTTGTTCTTATAGAAAATGCCCACATCACTCAAAATCCAGTCCGCATTTTCTCCGCGACCTTGCTTGCGGTCCTTGGACTTGTTCTTATAGAAAATGCCCACATCACTCAAAATCCAGTCCGCATTTCCTATGCGACCTTGCTTGCGGTCCTTGGACTTGTTCTTATAGAAAATGCCCACATCACTCAAAATCCAGTCCGCATTTTCTCCGCGACCTTGCTTGCGGTCCTGCAGGTGTACGAAGCACATTAGCACACAGCACTGCAGAACAAGAACGTAAACGGATGCAAAATGGACATAAGAAACTATTTCAAGAAAGTAAGTATTCATCACTGCTTGTAGTCAAATGTATTAGCTCCACTTTACACCAGGTCTGTGTTTGACAAAAAAGTTCACATTCCCGCTCTAAAACAATGCTGCTACTTAGTTAGCCTGAAATGCATCATTAAGGTCCTGATTATTTATAAAGTTAAATGTGCACTCTTTTTTTACCATTTGCTATCTTTGGGGTTACTTCCTTCTGGAGCATCAGCTGTGTTTCTCACTTTACACATGGAGGAGAACAGGAGCTGAGCTCATTCACATATGACTATCATCAGTAGATAATAATAATCATCATCATGCAAGTAATTGTTTCTTGTTGATGCTGTAAACAAAATGTCACTGTGCAAACCCATGTTTGTTGTTGTACTGAACACAGATTGAAAATAAACCGACTGAAATAATAATAATAACAATGAATCATTTCTAAGTCTTTGTTAGCCGTTTGTTAAGTTTTGTGCTCGTGCCCTACGTCCGCTCGCATCCTGTGCATTAGAGGTGCGCGTAACAGGGGTCACTCCGCGCGCAGTGCGCTCACGAAAGGGGTGGGGCTCACCCTGGTTGATATAGACAGCAGGACGGTGGCCATGGAAGTCGGAACCTGCTAAGGAGTGTGTAACAACCCACCTGCTGAATCAACTAGCCCTGAAAATGGATGGAGCTGGAGCGTCGGGCCCATATACCCGGCCGTCGCCGGCAGCGAGACGCGCTTGGAGGTGCGCTCAGCGCGGCTCCCATATGATTGCGCACTGGTGTGCGTCTGGGTCGTGACAGCGTGGCACGCGAATGTCTGTGCTGCATTGGATCAGTCTCCTTTCTTTAACAGGCAAAAGCTTTATAACCTCACTAATGCCTTGCATCGTCTATATTAGATATATAACAACGGGCGGGTGCGGTTCTGATCAAATGTTAGAACGGGTGGATGGCGGATGGTTGACGACTTTCTGATGCGGTTGCGGATGAAATAATTGCCTATCCGCGCATCTCTACTGTGCATCTCCTGGGGGCTAAGCCCCCCCTGTCCTTAAAAGCTAGTGACGCCCCTGTTACGGACTGTATCCCTTGCAGACTGTATTGATATATATTGATATATAATGTAGGAACCACAATATTAATAACAGAAAGAAACAACCCTTTTGTGTGAATGAGTGTGAATGGGGGAGAAAGGTCTTTTGGGTTGGTGCACTAATTGTAAGTGTATCTTGTGTTTTTTATGTTGATTTAATAAAAAAAAACACACAAAAAAACAAAAAACGATACCGATAATACATACTTGCCAACCCTCCCGGATTTTCCGGGAGACTCCCGAAATTCAACGCCTCTCCCGAGAACCTCCCGGGACATACAGGTAAAAGCCAGTAAATTAGAATATTTTGAAAAACTTGATTTATTTCAGTAATTGCATTCAAAAGGTGTAACTTGTACATTATATTTATTCATTGCACACAGACTGATGCATTCAAATGTTTATTTCATTTAATTTTGATGATTTGAAGTGGCAACAAATGAAAATCCAAAATTCCGTGTGTCACAAAATTAGAATATTACTTAAGGCTAATACAAAAAAGGGATTTTTAGAAATGTTGGCCAACTGAAAAGTATGAAAATGAAAAATATGAGCATGTACAATACTCAATACTTGGTTGGAGCTCCTTTTGCCTCAATTGCTGCGTTAATGCGGCGTGGCATGGAGTCGATGAGTTTCTGGCACTGCTCAGGTGTTATGAGAGCCCAGGTTGCTCTTATAGTGGCCTTCAACTCTTCTGCGTTTTTGGGTCTGGCATTCTGCATCTTCCTTTTCACAATACCCCACAGATTTTCTATGGGGCTAAGGTCAGGGGAGTTGGCGGGCCAATTTAGAACAGAAATACCATGGTCCGTAAACCAGGCACGGGTAGATTTTGCGCTGTGTGCAGGCGCCAAGTCCTGTTGGAACTTGAAATCTCCATCTCCATAGAGCAGGTCAGCAGCAGGAAGCATGAAGTGCTCTAAAACTTGCTGGTAGACGGCTGCGTTGACCCTGGATCTCAGGAAACAGAGTGGACCGACACCAGCAGATGACATGGCACCCCAAACCATCACCCAACCATGCAAATTTTGCATTTCCTTTGGAAATCGAGGTCCCAGAGTCTGGAGGAAGACAGGAGAGGCACAGGATCCACGTTGCCTGAAGTCTAGTGTAAAGTTTCCACCATCAGTGATGGTTTGGGGTGCCATGTCATCTGCTGGTGTCGGTCCACTCTGTTTCCTGAGATCCAGGGTCAACGCAGCCGTCTACCAGCAAGTTTTAGAGCACTTCATGCTTCCTGCTGCTGACCTGCTCTATGGAGATGGAGATTTCAAGTTCCAACAGGACTTGGCGCCTGCACACAGCGCAAAATCTACCCGTGCCTGGTTTACGGACCATGGTATTTCTGTTCTAAATTGGCCCGCCAACTCCCCTGACCTTAGCCCCATAGAAAATCTGTGGGGTATTGTGAAAAGGAAGATGCAGAATGCCAGACCCAAAAACGCAGAAGAGTTGAAGGCCACTATCAGAGCAACCTGGGCTCTCATAACACCTGAGCAGTGCCAGAAACTCATCGACTCCATGCCACGCCGCATTAACGCAGTAATTGAGGTAAAAGGAGCTCCAACCAAGTATTGAGTATTGTACATGCTCATATTTTTCATTTTCATACTTTTCAGTTGGCCAACATTTCTAAAAATCCCTTTTTTTGTATTAGCCTTAAGTAATATTCTAATTTTGTGACACACGGAATTTTGGATTTTCATTTGTTGCCACTTCAAATCATCAAAATTACATGAAATAAACATTTGAATGCATCAGTCTGTGTGCAATGAATAAATATAATGTACAAGTTACACCTTTTGAATGCAATTACTGAAATAAATCAAGTTTTTCAAAATATTCTAATTTACTGGCTTTTACCTGTATATATATATATATATATATATATATATAGCTAGAATTCACTGAAAGTCAAGTATATCTTAACCACGCCCCCAACCACGCCCCGCCCCGACCCACCCCCACCCCGACCACGCCCCCACCCCCCACCTCCCGAAATCGGAGGTCTCAAGGTTGGCAAGTATGCCATAATAAAAAAAAACGATACCGCTAATTTCCGATATTACATTTTAAAGCATTTATCGGCCGGTAATGGACATCTCTACTTTAAAGGTTAATAAAGTTGCGATATGTGAATTATTAGGAACTTGGAGGAATAAAAAAAGTGCTTTAAAAAAGGTTCTGTGAGCCAGCGAGAAGTCCGTCAAAGTTGTGCCGAGCGCGGGCGCACTTACCAGGGTGAAGGGCGTGTTGAGCACCGTGATGAAGACGTCGGCCACGGCCAGGTTCATGATGAACACGCTGGTGGCCGACTGCGTGCGCTTGTTCTTGACGATGACGTGACACACCAGCGTGTTCCCGAAGAGCGAGATGACGATGATGACGGAGTAGGCGGCCACCAGCAGCGCCTTCACGCTCGCCCTCTCGCCGCGCCGCCCGTCGCCGCTGGCCAGGGAGCGCCAGTCCTCCAACATGCCCTCGTCGAAGTCCAGCAGCAGCCACGTCCGGTTGGCCGACCTGCCCGAGGAGCTGTTGCCCGCGGACGCCCGCAGTCCGCCGTCGGCCGCCAGTGACTCGGTGTCGTTGGCCTGGCGGAGGCTGGCGGCGGCCACCAGCGAGAGAAGCGCGCACAAGCACGCCAAAGTCATGGCGGCGACTTTCCTGCTCTTTTCGGACTCCTCCGGGTGCGTCTTTCTTGGAGCGGAGGCAACAAGTTGTGACCGTGAGACGTCTTCTTGACTCGGCCAGCCCGCCGCCGCTCGCTGCTCCGCACACTGCAGCCGCGCGCGCACCCGCCCGGTGTTCGCGGCCACAACATTAGGTACACCTGCACGACCGCACGGCAACACTCAACACGCGTACATCAGGGGCGCCACTAGCTTTTAAGGACAGGGGGGGCTTTGCCCCCAGGCAGGGCCGGCCCGTGGCATAGGCCGTATAGGCAAATGCTAAGGGCGCCGTCCATCAGGGGGCGCCACGCCAGTGCCACAAATGTTGGAGAAAAAAAAAAAAAAACACACGCAAAAACAAAAAACGATACCGATAATACATACTTGCCAACCCTCCCGGATTTTCCGGGAGACTCCCGAAATTCAACGCCTCTCCCGAAAACCTCCCGGGACATATTTTCTCCCGAAAAACTCCCGAAATTCAGGCGGACCTGAGTGACGTGTTGACAACACACAACAACAGCGTCTACCATAAAGCAGTTAGTCTGCCGTAAACAGCAATGTTGTGACACTTTTAAACAGGACAATACTGCCATCTACTGTACATGCATATGTGACCCACCCATAATGTGTCACATTTTTGTGTTGATTTATTTATTTTATTTTGTGGTTTGAATTCGTGTTTGGAGCTGTCATTACACATTTATCAGTATTCACATTGGTCAGTAGGGGGCAGTAGGGCGTTTCTTCCCAATTGAATGCAATCACCTGCAGACCGGAAGTGTCTTGTCATTCTGATGAGCGCGACCAGTCTGTGAACAATCGAAACGTCCTGTGTGCTTTTTCCTCCTGTATAACAGGTTAGTTTTGGTGAATCAACTCACTGAATAATATCCATGTGATCTTTATAAGTTTAAGTACACATTCTGATGGTGGAGCCTAACTCTAAAGTGTTTGTGAGTTGTAGTTTGTATTTGTGAATGAATCCAGTGCACAGCTGCAGTAATCAATACAAAAAGGCGACGTGAGTGCGCAATGTTTATATAGGAACTTCTGATCCTAATTCAGACTCCCAAATTAGAGCTCCCGTTTTCTTGTTGATTTTATAATGTATATTTGTATAATGTGTGTGTTCTGAAATAGTGACAGAAAATAGAACAAGGATGGACAATTCAACCCTTAACTCAAAAATGAGTGTTATGTGTGTGTATATGTGTAAATAAATGAACACTGAAATTCAAGTATTTATTTTATATATATATATATATATATATATATATATATATATATATATATATATATATATATATATATATATATATATTAGAGATGCGCGGTTTGCGGGCACAACCACGGAGTCCGCGGATTATCCGCGGATCGGGCGGATGAAATTAAAAAAAATTTGATTTTTGTGAGACGTCTTCTTGACTTGGCCAGCCCGCCGCCGCTCGCTGCTCCGCACACTGCAGCCGCGCGCGCACCCGCCCGGTGTTCGCGGCCACAACATTAGGTACACCTGCACGACCGCACGGCAACACTCAACACGCGTACATCAGGGGCGCCACTAGCTTTTAAGGACAGGGGGGGCTTTGCCCCCAGGCAGGGCCGGCCCGTGGCATAGGCCGTATAGGCAAATGCTAAGGGCGCCGTCCATCAGGGGGCGCCACGCCAGTGCCACAAATGTTGGAGAAAAAAAAAAAAAAAACACACACAAAAACAAAAAACGATACCGATAATACATACTTGCCAACCCTCCCGGATTTTCCGGGAGACTCCCGAAATTCAACGCCTCTCCCGAAAACCTCCCGGGACATATTTTCTCCCGAAAAACTCCCGAAATTCAGGCGGACCTGAGTGACGTGTTGACAACACACAACAACAGCGTCTACCATAAAGCAGTTAGTCTGCCGTAAACAGCAATGTTGTGACACTTTTAAACAGGACAATACTGCCATCTACTGTACATGCATATGTGACCCACCCATAATGTGTCACATTTTTCTGTTGATTTATTTATTTTATTTTGTGGTTTGAATTCGTTTTTGGAGCTGTCATTACACATTTATCAGTATTCACCTTGGTCAGTAGGGGGCAGTAGGGCGTTTCTTCCCAATTGAATGCAATCACCTGCAGACCGGAAGTGTCTTGTCATTCTGATGAGCGCGACCAGTCTGTGAACAATCGAAACGTCCTGTGTGCTTTTTCCTCCTGTATAACAGGTTAGTTTTGGTGAATCAACTCACTGAATAATATCCATGTGATCTTTATAAGTTTAAGTACACATTCTGATGGTGGAGCCTAACTCTAAAGTGTTTGTGAGTTGTAGTTTGTATTTGTGAATGAATCCAGTGCACAGCTGCAGTAATCAATACAAAAAGGCGACGTGAGTGCGCAATGTTTATATAGGAACTTCTGATCCTAATTCACACTCCCAAATTAGAGCTCCCGTTTTCTTGTTGATTTTATAATGTATATTTGTATAATGTGTGTGTTCTGAAATAGTGACAGAAAATAGAACAAGGATGGACAATTCAACCCTTAACTCAAAAATGAGTGTTATGTGTGTGTATATGTGTAAATAAATGAACACTGAAATTCAAGTATTTATTTTATATATATATATATATATTAGAGATGCGCGGTTTGCGGGCACAACCACGGAGTCCGCGGATTATCCGCGGATCGGGCGGATGAAATTAAAAAAAATTAGATTTTTGTGAGACGTCTTCTTGACTTGGCCAGCCCGCCGCCGCTCGCTGCTCCGCACACTGCAGCCGCGCGCGCACCCGCCCGGTGTTCGCGGCCACAACATTAGGTACACCTGCACGACCGCACGGCAACACTCAACACGCGTACATCAGGGGCGCCACTAGCTTTTAAGGACAGGGGGGGCTTTGCCCCCAGGCAGGGCCGGCCCGTGGCATAGGCCGTATAGGCAAATGCTAAGGGCGCCGTCCATCAGGGGGCGCCACGCCAGTGCCACAAATGTTGGAGAAAAAAAAAAAAAACACACACACAAAAACAAAAAACGATACCGATAATACATACTTGCCAACCCTCCCGGATTTTCCGGGAGACTCCCGAAATTCAACGTCTCTCCCGAAAACCTCCCGGGACATATTTTCTCCCGAAAAACTCCCGAAATTCAGGCGGACCTGAGTGACGTGTTGACAACACACAACAACAGCGTCTACCATAAAGCAGTTAGTCTGCCGTAAACAGCAATGTTGTGACACTTTTAAACAGGACAATACTGCCATCTACTGTACATGCATATGTGACCCACCCATAATGTGTCACATTTTTGTGTTGATTTATTTATTTTATTTTGTGGTTTGAATTCGTTTTTGGAGCTGTCATTACACATTTATCAGTATTCACATTGGTCAGTAGGGGGCAGTAGGGCGTTTCTTCCCAATTGAATGCAATCACCTGCAGACCGGAAGTGTCTTGTCATTCTGATGAGCGTGACCAGTCTGTGAACAATCGAAACGTCCTGTGTGCTTTTTCCTCCTGTATAACAGGTTAGTTTTGGTGAATCAACTCACTGAAAAATATCCATGTGATCTTTATAAGTTTAAGTACACATTCTGATGGTGGAGCCTAACTCTAAAGTGTTTGTGAGTTGTAGTTTGTATTTGTGAATGAATCCAGTGCACAGCTGCAGTAATCAATACAAAAAGGCGACGTGAGTGCGCAATGTTTATATAGGAACTTCTGATCCTAATTCACACTCCCAAATTAGAGCTCCCGTTTTCTTGTTGATTTTATAATGTATATTTGTATAATGTGTGTGTTCTGAAATAGTGACAGAAAATAGAACAAGGATGGACAATTCAACCCTTAACTCAAAAATGAGTGTTATGTGTGTGTATATGTGTAAATAAATGAACACTGAAATTCAAGTATTTATTTTATATATATATATATATATATATTAGAGATGCGCGGTTTGCGGGCACAACCACGGAGTCCGCGGATTATCCGCGGATCGGGCGGATGAAATTAAAAAAAATTAGATTTTTGTGAGACGTCTTCTTGACTCGGCCAGCCCGCCGCCGCTCGCTGCTCCGCACACTGCAGCCGCGCGCGCACCCGCCCGGTGTTCGCGGCCACAACATTAGGTACACCTGCACGACCGCACGGCAACACTCAACACGCGTACATCAGGGGCGCCACTAGCTTTTAAGGACAGGGGGGGCTTTGCCCCCAGGCAGGGCCGGCCCGTGGCATAGGCCGTATAGGCAAATGCTAAGGGCGCCGTCCATCAGGGGGCGCCACGCCAGTGCCACAAATGTTGGAGGAAAAAAAAACAACACACACACACAAAAACAAAAAACGATACCGATAATACATACTTGCCAACCCTCCCGGATTTTCCGGGAGACTCCCGAAATTCAACGCCTCTCCCGAAAACCTCCCGGGACATATTTTCTCCCGAAAAACTCCCGAAATTCAGGCGGACCTGAGTGACGTGTTGACAACACACAACAACAGCGTCTACCATAAAGCAGTTGGTCTGCCGTAAACAGCAATGTTGTGACACTTTTAAACAGGACAATACTGCCATCTACTGTACATGCATATGTGACCCACCCATAATGTGTCACATTTTTGTGTTGATTTATTTATTTTATTTTGTGGTTTGAATTCGTTTTTGGAGCTGTCATTACACATTTATCAGTATTCACATTGGTCAGTAGGGGGCAGTAGGGCGTTTCTTTCCAATTGAATGCAATCACCTGCAGACCGGAAGTGTCTTGTCATTCTGATGAGCGCGACCAGTCTGTGAACAATCGAAACGTCCTGTGTGCTTTTTCCTCCTGTATAACAGGTTAGTTTTGGTGAATCAACTCACTGAATAATATCCATGTGATCTTTATAAGTTTAAGTACACATTCTGATGGTGGAGCCTAACTCTAAAGTGTTTGTGAGTTATAGTTTGTATTTGTGAATGAATCCAGTGCACAGCTGCAGTAATCAATACAAAAAGGCGACGTGAGTGCGCAATGTTTATATAGGAACTTCTGATCCTAATTCACACTCCCAAATTAGAGCTCCCGTTTTCTTGTTGATTTTATAATGTATATTTGTATAATGTGTGTGTTCTGAAATAGTGACAGAAAATAGAACAAGGATGGACAATTCAACCCTTAACTCAAAAATGAGTGTTATGTGTGTGTATATGTGTAAATAAATGAACACTGAAATTCAAGTATTTATTTTATATATATATATATATATATATATATATATATATATATATATATATATATTAGAGATGCGCGGTTTGCGGGCACAACCACGGAGTCCGCGGATTATCCGCGGATCGGGCGGATGAAATTAAAAAAAATTAGATTTTTGTGAGACGTCTTCTTGACTTGGCCAGCCCGCCGCCGCTCGCTGCTCCGCACACTGCAGCCGCGCGCGCACCCGCCCGGTGTTCGCGGCCACAACATTAGGTACACCCGCACGACCGCACGGCAACACTCAACACGCGTACATCAGGGGCGCCACTAGCTTTTAAGGACAGGGGGGGCTTTGCCCCCAGGCAGGGCCGGCCCGTGGCATAGGCCGTATAGGCAAATGCTAAGGGCGCCGTCCATCAGGGGGCGCCACGCCAGTGCCACAAATGTTGGAGAGAAAAAAAGAAAAAGAAAAAAGTTGGTACTATTATTTCTAAATACAAAAAATAATCCCACGTCAATTAAAATGCAAAGTAAAGCCTATTTAATAGAAATATTATTTGTTACAACATTACGCTCTTTACGACACTTAAAGCTGAGTTGAAAAACCACCAGAGACAGAATAGGTATTTTGTAATATATTTGTAAAGCTTTGCATATATACATTGACACCAGTCCAGCATAGAACATTCAATCGGCCCGCTAAGATGGTCTGTCCTCCCGACAAAACCCTCTCCCCTCTTAAGTCCCTGGCAGTCATGTCTCTCTAGCCAAAACAAATGCCCATTATCGCTCTTTCTAACATTCCAAAGCTTCAAGGTTAACACACACAGTTTACTTGCAGACAAACGGAAAGAGAACAAATGGAAAAACACGAGCTGTTTTCAAATATGACTATGAAATAAAAGAAGTAACACTTAAATTCGGATATATGTAAATATCTGCCTCCGACAGTACATATACACATATATAATGATATATATACATATATTTCATTATATATGTGTACATTTACACATATATAATGATATATATACATATATACATACATGTTTACAGTATATGTATTATTATACATATATGTTTACATTATGTGTGTATGGAAAAAATATATACACATATATAA
This sequence comes from Nerophis lumbriciformis, assembly GCF_033978685.3. Lineage (NCBI taxonomy): Eukaryota > Metazoa > Chordata > Actinopteri > Syngnathiformes > Syngnathidae > Nerophis > Nerophis lumbriciformis. The sequence goes on from NC_084572.2 coordinate 40,840,000, forward strand.
TGATACTCTGTGTATATATATATATATATATATACACAGTATATATATTATTATACATATATGTTTGCATTATGTGTATGAAAAGAAAAATACACATATATAATGATATATACAAATATATACATACATATATGTATACATATATACAGTATATATATTACTATACATATATGTTTACATTGTGTGTATGGAAAAATATATACATATATAATGATATATATACATACATACATAAATATATCAATCAATGTTTATTTATATAGCCCTAAATCACAAGTGTCTCAAAGGGCTGCACAAGCCACAACGACATCCTCGGTACAAAGCCCACATAAGGGCAAGGAAAAACTCACCCCAGTGGGACGTCGATGTGAATGACTATGAGAAACCTTGGAGAGGACCGCATATGTGGGTAACCCCCCCCCCCCCTCTAGGGGAGACCGAAAGCAATGGATGTCAAGTGGGTCTGACATAATATTGTGAGAGTCCAGTCCATAGTGGATCCAACATAATAGTAAGAGTCCAGTCCATAGTGGGGCCAGCAGGACACCATCCCGAGCGGAGACGGGTCAGCAGCGCAGAGATGTTCCCAGCCGATGCACAGGCGAGCGGTCCACCCCGGGTCCCGACTCTGGACAGCCAGCACTTCATCCATGGCCACCGGACCTGTGCCCCCCCCCCCCCCCCCCCTCAAGGAAAAGGGGAGCAGAGGAGAAAAGAAAAGAAACGGCAGATCAACTGGTCTAACAGGGGGGCTATTTAAAGGCTAGAGTATACAAATGAGTTTTAAGATGGTATATACAGTATATGTATTATTATACATATATGTTTACATTGTGTGTATTATTGATATACTGTTATTTACAGATAAACACTGACATTTATTATTTACATATTGTTATCTACAGGCAAACACTGACATTTATAATTGATATATTGAGAAGCAAGTGAATCATCAGACCAATGTTTACATTGTGGAATTTGATGGATGTTTGACATTTTTTGTTATTAATTTACAGGGTTGTTCAAAAATGATGAGCTGATTTAACAAGACTAGTAATGGAAAAATCCATCCAATTCACAAGTGTTCCACTCACCATTTTTCATTTTTCTGTCTCGCAAGTGACACCGCCTGCAGCAAACTGGAGATTGCCGAACGGCTATCGCTGAGGACTTCTCCACTCAGACGGTAAACAAAGATGCGGATGTTGCCGTAGGAACGAGGCGAGACCAGCCCCCCTGGTGGCAGCCTTATAAACTTGGAAAACACTTTCAAATAGTTACCGACTTAATATTCCATGGCGATGCTCGACAACTCTCGCGACGTGTCCTGAAATCGACTCCTTCTTTTTGAATAACCCTGTATTTCCTACACAATAAATCACAAATACTCCTGTCAAAAGAGCATCACAATATCCTCATCTGTGTTGGGTTAGTTACTGAAAACCAGTAACTAGTGTCGCGTTTTGGACCAGTTGTTCCTCCCAAGGAATTCAAGTCACAATTCGCTCCCAAGTTCTTTCCGACACTTAAAGCTGAGTTGAAAAACCACCAGAGACAGAATAGGTATTTTGTTGTATATTCTCAAAGCTTTTCCAATATACATTTTGATTGAGACCAGTCTAACCATAGAACATTCTCTTGCGCCTCCCAAAAATGGTCTGTCTTCCCAACGCCAAAAACCTCTCTTTCCTTCCCCCTAACCCTAGCCATAACAAAATGCTAGTCACAACACATTCCAAAAAAATAGTCTCTCTCTTTTTGATGAAATAACATTAGAGGAACTATTACAGCGTGTAAGTGGGATAAAACAAACAACATGTTTACTTGACCCACTTCCTGGGAAACTTATCAAGGAGCTTTTTGTATTATTAGGTCCATCAGTGCTAAATATTATAAACTTATCACTTTCCTCTCTTTAAAAAGGGGAACCGGAGGGTGTGTTCTAACTATCGTGGGATCACACTCCTCAGCCTTCCCGGTAAGGTCTATTCAGGTGTACTGGAGAGGAGGCTACGCCGGATAGTCGAACCTCGGATTCAGGAGGAACAGTGTGGTTTTCGTCCTGGTCGTGGAACTGTGGACCAGCTCTATACTCTCGGCAGGGTCCTTGAGGGTGCATGGGAGTTTGCCCAACCAGTCTACATGTGCTTTGTGGACTTGGAGAAGGCATTCGACCGTGTCCCTCGGGAAGTCCTGTGGGGAGTGCTCAGAGAGTATGGGGTTTCGGACTGTCTGATTGTGGCGGTCCGCTCCCTGTATGATCAGTGTCAGAGCTTGGTTCGCATTGCCGGCAGTAAGTCGGACACGTTTCCGGTGAGGGTTGGACTCCGCCAAGGCTGCCCTTTGTCACCGATTCTGTTCATAACTTTTATGGACAGAATTTCTAGGCGCAGTCAAGGCGTTGAGGGGATCCGGTTTGGTGGCTGCAGGATTAGGTCTCTGCTTTTTGCAGATGATTTGGTCCTGATGGCTTCATCTGGCCAGGATCTTCAGCTCTCACTGGATCGGTTCGCAGCTGAGTGTGAAGCGACTGGGATGAGAATCAGCACCTCCAAGTCCGAGTCCATGGTTCTCGCCCGGAAAAGGGTGGAGTGCCATCTCCGGGTTGGGGAGGAGATCTTGCCCCAAGTGGAGGAGTTCAAGTACCTCGGAGTCTTGTTCACGAGTGAGGGAAGAGTGGATCGTGAGATCGACAGGCGGATCGGTGCGGCGTCTTCAGTAATGCGGACGCTGTATCGATCCGTTGTGGTGAAGAAGGAGCTGAGCCGGAAGGCAAAGCTCTCAATTTACCGGTCGATCTACGTTCCCATCCTCACCTATGGTCATGAGCTTTGGGTTATGACCGAAAGGACAAGATCACGGGTACAAGCGGCCGAAATGAGTTTCCTCCGCCGGGTGGCGGGGCTCTCCCTTAGAGATAGGGTGAGAAGCTCTGTCATCCGGGGGGAGCTCAAAGTAAAGCCGCTGCTCCTCCGCATCGAGAGGAGCCAGATGAGGTGGTTCGGTCATCTGGTCAGGATGCCACCTGAGCGCCTCCCTAAGGAGGTGTTTAGGGCATGTCCGACCGGTAGGAGGCCACGAGGAAGACCCAGGACACGTTGGGAAGACTATGTCTCCCGGCTGGCCTGGGAACGCCTCGGGATCCCCCGGGAGGAGCTGGACGAAGTGGCTGGGGAGAGGGAAGTCTGGGCTTCCCTGCTTAGGCTGCTGCCCCCGCGACCCGACCTCGGATAAGCGGAAGAAGATGGATGGATGGATGGACTTTCCTCTGGCACTGTTCCCCTAGCATTCAAGAAAGCGGTTATTCATCCTCTGCTCAAAAGACCTAACCTTGATCCTGACCTCATGGTAAACTACCGACCGGTGTCCCACCTTCCCTTTATTTCGAAAATCCTCGAAAAAATTGTCGCACAGCAGCTAAATGAACACTTAGTGTCTAACAATCTCTGTGAACCTTTTCAATCCGGTTTCAGGGCAAATCAGTCTACGGAGACAGCCCTCGCAAAAATGACTAATGATCTACTGCTAACGATGGATTCTGATGCGTCATCTATGTTGCTGCTTCTTGATCTTAGCGCTGCTTTCGATACCGTCGATCATAATATTTTATTAGAGCGTATCAAAACACGTATTGGTATGTCAGACTTAGCTTTGTCGTGGTTTAACGCTTATCTTACTGACAGGATGCAGTGCGTCTCCCATAATAATGTGACCTCGGACTATGTTAAGGTAACGTGCGGAGTTCCTCAGGGTTCGGTTCTTGGCCCTGCACTCTTTAGTATTTACATGCTGCCGCTAGGCGACATCATACGCAAATACGGTGTTAGCTTTCATTGTTATGCTGATGACACCCAACTCTACATGCCCCTAAAGCTGACCAACACGCCGGATTGTAGTCAGCTGGAGGCGTGTCTTAATGAAATTAAACAATGGATGTCCGCTAACTTCTTGCAACTCAACACCAAGAAAACGGAAATGCTGATTATCGGTCCTGCTAAACACCGACATTTATTTAATAATACCACCTTAACATTTGACAACCAAACAATTACACAAGGCGAATCAGTAAAGAATCTGGGTATTATCTTCCACCCAACTCTCTCCTTTGAGTCACACATTAAGAGTGTTACTAAAACGGCCTTCTTTCATCTCCGTAATATCGCTAAAATTCGTTCTATTTTATCCACTAGCGACGCAGAGATCATTATTCATGCGTTCGTTACGTCTCGTCTCGACTACTGTAACGTATTATTTTGGGGTCTCCCTATGTCTAGCATTAAAAGATTACAGTTGGTACAAAATGCGGCTGCTAGACTTTTGACAAGAACAAGAAAGTTTGATCATATTACGCCTATACTGTATATACCTTTATATACATATATATATACCTATACTGGCTCACCTGCACTGGCTTCCTGTGCACTTAAGAAGTGACTTTAAGGTTTTACTACTTACGTATAAAATACTACACGGTCTAGCTCCGTCCTATCTTGCCGATTGCATTGTACCATATGTCCCGGCAAGAAATCTGCGTTCAAAGAACTCCGGCTTATTAGTGATTCCCAGAGCCCAAAAAAAGTCTGCGGGCTATAGAGCGTTTTCTAATGGGGCTCCAGTACTATGGAATGCCCTCCCGGTAACAATTAGAGATGCTACCTCAGTAGAAGCATTTAAGTCCCATCTTAAAACTCATTTGTATACTCTAGCCTTTAAATAGCCCCCCTGTTAGACCAGTTGATCTGCCGTTTCTTTTCTTTTATCCTCTGCTCCCCTTTTCCTTGAGGGGGGGGGGGGGGGGCACAGGTCCGGTGGCCATGGATGAAGTGCTGGCTGTCCAGAGTCGGGACCCGGGGTGGACCGCTCGCCTGTGCATCGGCAGGGAACATCTCTGCGCTGCTGACCCGTCTCCGCTCGGGATGGTGTCCTGCTGGCCCCACTATGGACTGGACTCTTACTATTATGTTGGATCCACTATGGACTGGACTCTCACAATATTATGTCAGACCCACTCGACATCCATTGCTTTCGGTCTCCCCTAGAGGGGGGGGGGGGGTTACCCACATATGCGGTCCTCTCCAAGGTTTCTCATAGTCATTCACATCGACGTCCCACTGGGGTGAGTTTTTCCTTGCCCGTATGTGGGCTTTGTACCGAGGATGTCGTTGTGGCTTGTGCAGCCCTTTGAGACACTTGTGATTTAGGGCTATATAAATAAAGATTGATTGATTGATTGATTGATACCTAATGTTGTGTCCCTGCAGTCATTCACAACAGGTGTACGCGCTCTCCTCATTGAGCTAAATTGAATCCTGTCTCTGTTTAATTCCTTGCTTCTTGTCTGTTTAATAGATGTCATCGGTGTTTCAACCTGACACACAGTACAGTACACATTCCGTACAATTGACCACTAAATGGTAACACCCGAATAAGTTTTTCAACTTGTTTAAGTCGGGGTCCACGTTAATCAATTCATGGTCCCTTTGTACCTTTGCAACGACCATCAAGTTCCTTCCTTCCCTCCATCCTCCTTTCCTTTCCTTTCCTTCCTTTCCCGGAGTCAGCGTGTGTACTTGTGTCTTTGTTGTATTGTTGAAACACTCCAAGAGCCGAATTCTGTTCTCCAAAGAGGTCAGAAACCTGATTCAAGTGTATCAAAAAAATCCAAGAAATTGTTGAGTTGGTTAAAAAGACTTTCTATGAAGGAGATGTTTAAAGTTCAAGTTAAAGTAGCAATGATTGTCACACACACACTAGGTGTGGTGAAATTTGTCCTCTGCATTTGACCCATCACCCTTGTTCACCCCCTGGGAGGTGAGGGGAGCAGTGGGCAGCAGCGGTGCCGCGCCCAGGAATCATTTTTGGTGATTTAACCCCCAATTCCAAGCCTTGATGCTGAGTGCCAAGCAGGGAGGTAATGGCTCCCATTTATATAGTCTTTGATATGACTCACAACCTACCCATCTCAGGGCGGACACTCTAGCCATTAGGCCACTGAGTAGGTTAGAAAAGTTTCAATCGTTTGCTGCAGTTTGTTCTTTTATTTGTACAAGAGTCTTTATTTCAGGGTCAAGGAAACTGAATAGACTGATTTGAGCCCTTGAACACTTGATGCAGCTCACTTAGCACAGACTTCACAATGGTTCCAAAGAAGTGGCATAGTGTTGACTCAGTGATGGTTTCAGGGGCTAACTCCTTCCCGCTACAGTTTTTGGTCAACTGGGTGGTAGACCTTGCGTCATTTTATTTGTGCGGTTATTTGACCTCCATTGATAGCATTTCTAAAGAAAATATGGAGCATGTTTCTGATTTGGGGGTTCATGAGCTGATCTTGTCCAAGTTTTTACGATCTATTTCAGAAAAGTTTTGCCGTCTTATACTCGCAAATCGCTTTTTTTTACTTGCAGGAAATTGTCTTTATACTCACAAATCAGGAAATAGTTTTTATACTTGCAAATTGTTTACTTGCAGACATTTTTTTTTTTACAAATCTTTTTTCTACTTGAGGAAAAATCTACTTACAAATCCCTCTTCTACTTGCAGAAAACTGATCATTGCAAATCATTTTTTTTACTTGCAGAACATTTTTTTTATTCTTGCGAATCGCTTTTCTACTTGCAGAAAATTGTTTTTGTACGTAAGAATCGTTTTTTTTGCTTGTAGAAAATTGCTTTTATACTTGCAAAAACTTTTTTAACTTGCAGAAAATATTTTTTTAACTTGAAAATCGTTTACTTTCAGAAAATTGTTTTTTGTCTTTTTTATGTATATTTGTACAAATCTTTCTTCTACTTGATGAAGACTATACTTGCAGATCACTTTTTTACTTGCAGAAAATTGTTTTTATACCTAAGAATCGTTTTTTTAACTTGTAGAAAATGTATATTTGTGAATCGCTTTTTTAATTGCAGAAAATTGTTTTTATACCTAAGAATCTTTTCTTTTTTTTGACTTGTAGAAAAAAAAATTATTTTACTTGCGAATTGCTTTTGTACTTTCAGGAAAGTGTCTTTTTTACTTTCGAATTGCTTTTTTACTTGCAGAAAATTGTTTTTATACTTGAATAGCTTTTTTTATTAGCAGAAATTTGTTTCTAAACTTGAAAATATTTTTTTTTATTTGCAAAAAAACAGTTTTTTAACTCGCAAATCGCTTTTCTACTTGCAGAAAATTGTTTTTGTACGTAAGAATCGTTTTTTTTGCTTGTAGAAAATTGCTTTTATACTTGCAAAAACATTTTTTTACTTGCAGAAAATATTTTTTTAACTTGCAAATTGTTTACTTTCAGAAAAATTTTTTTTGTCTTTTTTATGTATATTTGTACAAATCTTTCTTCTACTTGATGAAGACTATACTTGCAGATCACTTTTTTAATTGCAGAAAATTGTTTTTATACCTAAGAATCTTTTCTTTTTTTTGACTTGTAGAAAAAAAATTTATTTTACTTTCGAATTGCTTTTTTACTTGCAGAAAATTGTTTTTATACCTAAGAATCTTTTCTTTTTTTTGACTTGTAGAAAAATTTTTTATTTTACTTTCGAATTGCTTTTTTACTTGCAGAAAATTGTTTCTAAACTTGAAAATATTTTTTTTTATTTGCAAAAAACAGTTTTTTAACTCGCGAATCGCTTTTCTACTTGCAGAAAATAGTTTTTACACTTACAAATCTTTTTTTTTTACTTGCAGGAAATTGTCTTTATACTCACAAATCAGGAAATAGTTTTTATACTTGCAAATTGTTTACTTGCAGACATTTTTTTTTTACAAATCTTTTTTCTACTTGAGGAAAAATCTACTTACAAATCCCTCTTCTACTTGCAGAAAACTGATAATTGCAAATCATTTTTTTTACTTGCAGAACATTTTTATTTTATACTTGCAAATCGCTTTTCTACTTGCAGAAAATTGTTTTTATACCTAAGAATCGGTTTTTTTAACTTGTAGAAAATGTATATTTGTGAATCGCTTTTTTAATTGCAGAAAATTGTTTTTATACCTAAGAATCTTTTCTTTTTTTTGACTTGTAGAAACATTTTTTATTTTACTTGCAAATTACTTTTGTACTTTCAGGAAAGTGTCTTTTTTACTTTCGAATTGCTTTTTTACTTGCAGAAAATTGTTTCTAAACTTGAAAATATTTTTTTTTATTTGCAAAAAACAGTTTTTTAACTCGCGAATCGCTTTTCTACTTGCAGAAAAAAGTTTTTACACTTACAAATCTTTTTTTTTTACTTGCAGGAAATTGTCTTTATACTCACAAATCAGGAAATAGTTTTTATACTTGCAAATTGTTTACTTGCAGACATTTTTTTTTTACAAATCTTTTTTCTACTTGAGGAAAAATCTACTTACAAATCCCTCTTCTACTTGCAGAAAACTGATAATTGCAAATAATTTTTTTTACTTGCAGAACATTTTTATTTTATACTTGCAAATCGCTTTTCTACTTGCAGAAAATTGTTTTTGTACGTAAGAATCGTTTTTTTAACTTGTAGAAAATGTATATTTATGAATCGCTTTTTTAATTGCAGAAAATTGTTTTTATACCTAAGAATCTTTTCTTTTTTTTGACTTGTAGAAATTTTTTTTTATTTTACTTGCAAATTGCTTTTGTACTTTCAGGAAAGTGTCTTTTTTACTTTCGAATTGCTTTTTTACTTGCAGAAAATTGTTTCTAAACTTGAAAATATTTTTTTTTATTTGCAAAAAACAGTTTTTTAACTCGCGAATCGCTTTTCTACTTGCAGAAAATAGTTTTTACACTTACAAATCTTTTTTTTTTACTTGCAGGAAATTGTCTTTATACTCACAAATCAGGAAATAGTTTTTATACTTGCAAATTGTTTACTTGCAGACATTTTTTTTTTTACAAATCTTTTTTCTACTTGAGGAAAAATCTACTTACAAATCCCTCTTCTACTTGCAGAAAACTGATAATTGCAAAAAAAAAATTTTACTTGCAGAACATTTTTATTTTATACTTGCGAATCGCTTTTCTACTTGCAGAAAATTGTTTTTGTACGTAAAAATCGTTTTTTTTTTGCATGTAGAAAATTGCTTTTATACTTGCAAAAACCTTTTTTAACTTGCAGAAAATATTTTTTTAACTTGCAAATCGTTTACTTTCAGAATTTTTTGTTGTTGTCTTTTTTATGTATATTTGTACAAATCTTTCTTCTACTTGATGAAGACTATACTTGCAGATCACTTTTTTACTTGCAGAAAATTGTTTTTATACCTAAGAATCTTTTCTTTTTTTTGACTTGTAGAAAAAAAAATTATTTTACTTGCGAATTGCTTTTGTACTTTCAGGAAAGTGTCTTTTTTACTTTCGAATTGCTTTTTTACTTGCAGAAAATTGTTTCTAAACTTGAAAAAAAAAAATTTTATTTGCAAAAAACAGTTTTTTAACTCGCGAATCGCTTTTCTACTTGCAGAAAATAGTTTTTACACTTACAAATCTTTTTTTTTACTTGCAGGAAATTGTCTTTATACTCACAAATCAGGAAATAGTTTTTATACTTGCAAATTGTTTACTTGCAGACATTTTTTTTTACAAATCTTTTTTCTACTTGAGGAAAAATCTACTTACAAATCCCTCTTCTACTTGCAGAAAACTGATAATTGCAAATCATTTTTTTTACTTGCAGAACATTTTTTTTATTCTTGCGAATCGCTTTTCTACTTGCAGAAAATTGTTTTTGTACGTAAGAATCGTTTTTTTTGCTTGTAGAAAATTGCTTTTATACTTGCAAAAACCCTTTTTAACTTGCAGAAAATATTTTTTTAACTTGCAAATCGTTTACTTTCAGAATTTTTTTTTTGTCTTTTTTATGTATATTTGTACAAATCTTTCTTCTACTTGATGAAGACTATACTTGCAGATCACTTTTTTACTTGCAGAAAATTGTTTTTATACCTAAGAATCTTTTCTTTTTTTTGACTTGTAGAAATTTTTTTTATTTTACTTGCGAATTGCTTTTGTACTTTCAGGAAAGTGTCTTTTTTACTTTCGAATTGCTTTTTTACTTGCAGAAAATTGTTTCTAAACTTGAAAATATTTTTTTTTATTTGCAAAAAACAGTTTTTTAACTCGCGAATCGCTTTTCTACTTGCAGAAAATAGTTTTTACACTTACAAATCTTTTTTTTTTACTTGCAGGAAATTGTCTTTATACTCACAAATCAGGAAATAGTTTTTATACTTGCAAATTGTTTACTTGCAGACATTTTTTTTTTACAAATCTTTTTTCTACTTGATGAAAAATCTACTTACAAATCCCTCTTCTACTTGCAGAAAACTGATAATTGCAAAAAAAAAATTTTACTTGCAGAACATTTTTATTTTATACTTGCGAATCGCTTTTCTACTTGCAGAAAATTGTTTTTGTACGTAAGAATCGTTTTTTTTGCTTGTAGAAAATTGCTTTTATACTTGCAAAAACCCTTTTTAACTTGCAGAAAATATTTTTTTAACTTGAAAATCGTTTACTTTCAGAATTTTTTTTTTGGTCTTTTTTATGTATATTTGTACAAATCTTTCTTCTACTTGATGAAGACTATACTTGCAGATCACTTTTTTACTTGCAGAAAATTGTTTTTATACCTAAGAATCTTTTCTTTTTTTTGACTTGTAGAAATTTTTTTTTATTTTACTTGCAAATTGCTTTTGTACTTTCAGGAAAGTGTCTTTTTTACTTTCGAATTGCTTTTTTACTTGCAGAAAATTGTTTCTAAACTTGAAAATATTTTTTTTTATTTGCAAAAAACAGTTTTTTAACTCGCGAATCGCTTTTCTACTTGCAGAAAATAGTTTTTACACTTACAAATCTTTTTTTTTTTACTTGCAGGAAATTGTCTTTATACTCACAAATCAGGAAATAGTTTTTATACTTGCAAATTGTTTACTTGCAGACATTTTTTTTTTACAAATCTTTTTTCTACTTGAGGAAAAATCTACTTACAAATCCCTCTTCTACTTGCAGAAAACTGATAATTGCAAATAATTTTTTTTACTTGCAGAACATTTTTATTTTATACTTGCGAATCGCTTTTCTACTTGCAGAAAATTGTTTTTGTACGTAAGAATCTTTTCTTTTTTTTGACTTGTAGAAACATTTTTTATTTTACTTGCAAATTGCTTTTGTACTTTCAGGAAAGTGTCTTTTTTACTTTCGAATTGCTTTTTTACTTGCAGAAAATTGTTTCTAAACTTGAAAATATTTTTTTTTATTTGCAAAAAACAGTTTTTTAACTCGCGAATCGCTTTTCTACTTGCAGAAAATAGTTTTTACACTTACAAATCTTTTTTTTTTACTTGCAGGAAGTTGTCTTTATACTCACAAATCAGGAAATAGTTTTTATACTTGCAAATTGTTTACTTGCAGACATTTTTTTTTACAAATCTTTTTTCCACTTGAGGAAAAATCTACTTACAAATCCCTCTTCTACTTGCAGAAAACTGATAATTGCAAATCATTTTTTTTACTTGCAGAACATTTTTTTTATTCTTGCGAATCGCTTTTCTACTTGCAGAAAATTGTTTTTGTACGTAAGAATCGTTTTTTTTGCTTGTAGAAAATTGCTTTTATACTTGCAAAAACCCTTTTTAACTTGCAGAAAATATTTTTTTAACTTGCAAATCGTTTACTTTCAGAATTTTTTTTTTGTCTTTTTTATGTATATTTGTACAAATCTTTCTTCTACTTGATGAAGACTATACTTGCAGATCACTTTTTTACTTGCAGAAAATTGTTTTTATACCTAAGAATCTTTTCTTTTTTTTGACTTGTAGAAATTTTTTTTATTTTACTTGCGAATTGCTTTTGTACTTTCAGGAAAGTGTCTTTTTTACTTTCGAATTGCTTTTTTACTTGCAGAAAATTGTTTCTAAACTTGAAAATATTTTTTTTTATTTGCAAAAAACAGTTTTTTAACTCGCGAATCGCTTTTCTACTTGCAGAAAATAGTTTTTACACTTACAAATCTTTTTTTTTTACTTGCAGGAAATTGTCTTTATACTCACAAATCAGGAAATAGTTTTTATACTTGCAAATTGTTTACTTGCAGACATTTTTTTTTTACAAATCTTTTTTCTACTTGATGAAAAATCTACTTACAAATCCCTCTTCTACTTGCAGAAAACTGATAATTGCAAATCTTTTTTTTTTACTTGCAGAACATTTTTATTTTATACTTGCGAATCGCTTTTCTACTTGCAGAAAATTGTTTTTGTACGTAAGAATCGTTTTTTTTGCTTGTAGAAAATTGCTTTTATACTTGCAAAAACCCTTTTTAACTTGCAGAAAATATTTTTTTAACTTGCAAATCGTTTACTTTCAGAAAATTGTTTTTTTGTCTTTTTTATGTATATTTGTACAAATCTTTCTTCTACTTGATGAAGACTATACTTGCAGATCACTTTTTTACTTGCAGAAAATTGTTTTTATACCTAAGAATCGTTTTTTTAACTTGTAGAAAATTGTTTTTATACCTAAGAATCTTTTCTTTTTTTTGACTTGTAGAAAAAAAATTTATTTTACTTGCGAATTGCTTTTTTACTTGCAGAAAATTGTTTCTAAACTTGAAAATATTTTTTTTTATTTGCAAAAAACAGTTTTTTAACTCGCGAATCGCTTTTCTACTTGCAGAAAAAAGTTTTTACACTTACAAATCTTTTTTTTTACTTGCAGGAAATTGTCTTTATACTCACAAATCAGGAAATAGTTTTTATACTTGCAAATTGTTTACTTGCAGACATTTTTTTTTTTACAAATCTTTTTTCTACTTGAGGAAAAATCTACTTACAAATCCCTCTTCTACTTGCAGAAAACTGATCATTGCAAATCATTTTTTTTACTTGCAGAACATTTTTATTTTATACTTGCGAATCGCTTTTCTACTTGCAGAAAATTGTTTTTGTACGTAAGAATCGTTTTTTTTTTGCTTGTAGAAAATTGCTTTTATACTTGCAAAAACCTTTTTTAACTTGCAGAAAATATTTTTTTAACTTGCAAATCGTTTACTTTCAGAATTTTTTTTTTTGTCTATTTATGTATATTTGTACAAATCTTTCTTCTACTTGATGAAGACTATACTTGCAGATCACTTTTTTACTTGCAGAAAATTGTTTTTATACCTAAGAATCGGTTTTTTAACTTGTAGAAAATGTATATTTGTGAATCGCTTTTTTAATTGCAGAAAATTGTTTTTATACCTAAGAATCTTTTCTTTTTTTTGACTTGTAGAACATTTTTTTATTTTACTTGCAAATTGCTTTTGTACTTTCAGGAAAGTGTCTTTTTTACTTTCGAATTGCTTTTTTACTTGCAGAAAATTGTTTCTAAACTTGAAAATATTTTTTTTTATTTGCAAAAAACTGTTTTTTAACTCGTGAATCGCTTTTCTACTTGCAGAAAATAGTTTTTACACTTACAAATCTTTTTTTTTTACTTGCAGGAAATTGTCTTTATACTCACAAATCAGGAAATAGTTTTTATACTTGCAAATTGTTTACTTGCAGACATTTTTTTTTTTACAAATCTTTTTTCTACTTGAGGAAAAATCTACTTACAAATCCCTCTTCTACTTGCAGAAAACTGATCATTGCAAATCATTTTTTTTACTTGCAGAACATTTTTTTTATACTTGCGAATCGCTTTTTTACTTGCAGAAAATTGTTTTTATACCTAAGAATCTTTTCTTTTTTTTGACTTGTAGAAAAAATTTTTATTTTACTTGCGAATTGCTTTTGTACTTTCAGGAAAGTGTCTTTTTTACTTTCGAATTGCTTTTTTACTTGCAGAAAATTGTTTCAAAACTTGAAAATATTTTTTTTTATCTGCAAAAAACAGTTTTTTAACTCGCGAATGGCTTTTCTACTTGCAGAAAATTGTTTTTGTACGTAAGAATCGTTTTTTTTTGCTTGTAGAAAATTGCTTTTATACTTGCAAAAACATTTTTTTACTTGCAGAAAATATTTTTTTAACTTGCAAATCGTTTACTTTCAGAATTTTTTTTTTTGTCTATTTATGTATATTTGTACAAATCTTTCTTCTACTTGATGAAGACTATACTTGCAGATCACTTTTTTACTTGCAGAAAATTGTTTTTATACCTAAGAATTGTTTTTTTAACTTGTAGAAAATGTATATTTGTGAATCGCTTTTTTAATTGCACAAAATTGTTTTTATACCTAAGAATCTTTTCTTTTTTTGACTTGTAGAAAAAAAAATTATTTTACTTGCGAATTGCTTTTGTACTTTCAGGAAAGTGTCTTTTTTTACTTTCGAATTGCTTTTTTACTTGCAGAAAATTGTTTCTAAACTTGAAAATATTTTTTTTTATTTGCAAAAAACAGTTTTTTAACTCGCGAATCGCTTTTCTACTTGCAGAAAATAGTTTTTACACTTACAAATCTTTTTTTTTTACTTGCAGGAAATTGTCTTTATACTCACAAATCAGGAAATAGTTTTTATACTTGCAAATTGTTTACTTGCAGACATTTTTTTTTACAAATCTTTTTTCCACTTGAGGAAAAATCTACTTACAAATCCCTCTTCTACTTGCAGAAAACTGATAATTGCAAAAAAAAAATTTTACTTGCAGAACATTTTTATTTTATACTTGCGAATCGCTTTTCTACTTGCAGAAAATTGTTTTTGTACGTAAGAATCGTTTTTTTTGCTTGTAGAAAATTGCTTTTATACTTGCAAAAACCCTTTTTAACTTGCAGAAAATATTTTTTTTAACTTGCAAATCGTTTACTTTCAGAATTTTTTTGGGGGTCTTTTTTATGTATATTTGTACAAATCTTTCTTCTACTTGATGAAGACTATACTTGCAGATCACTTTTTTACTTGCAGAAAATTGTTTTTATACCTAAGAATCTTTTCTTTTTTTTTGACTTGTAGAAAAAATTTTTTATTTTACTTGCAAATTGCTTTTGTACTTTCAGGAAAGTGTCTTTTTTACTTTCGAATTGCTTTTTTACTTGCAGAAAATTGTTTCTAAACTTGAAAATATTTTTTTTTATTTGCAAAAAACAGTTTTTTAACTCGCGAATCGCTTTTCTACTTGCAGAAAATAGTTTTTACACTTACAAATCTTTTTTTTTACTTGCAGGAAATTGTGTTTATACTCACAAATCAGGAAATAGTTTTTATACTTGCAAATTGTTTACTTGCAGACATTTTTTTTTTACAAATCTTTTTTCCACTTGTTGAAAAATCTACTTACAAATCCCTCTTCTACTTGCAGAAAACTGATAATTGCAAATATTTTTTTTACTTGAAGAACATTTTTATTTTATACTTGCGAATCGCTTTTCTACTTGCAGAAAATTGTTTTTGTACGTAAGAATCGGTTTTTTTTGCTTGTAGAAAATTGCTTTTATACTTGCAAAAACATTTTTTTTACTTGCAGAAAATATTTTTTTAACTTGCAAATCGTTTACTTTCAGAATTTTTTTTTTGGTCTTTTTTATGTATATTTGTACAAATCTTTCTTCTACTTGATGAAGACTATACTTGCAGATCACTTTTTTACTTGCAGAAAATTGTTTTTATACCTAAGAATCTTTTCTTTTTTTTGACTTGTAGAAAAAAAATTTTATTTTACTTGCAAATTGCTTTTGTACTTTCAGGAAAGTGTCTTTTTTACTTTCGAATTGCTTTTTTACTTGCAGAAAATTGTTTCTAAACTTGAAAATATTTTTTTTTATTTGCAAAAAACAGTTTTTTAACTCGCGAATTGCTTTTCTACTTGCAGAAAATAGTTTTTACACTTACAAATCTTTTTTTTTTACTTGCAGGAAATTGTGTTTATACTCACAAATCAGGAAATAGTTTTTATACTTGCAAATTGTTTACTTGCAGACATTTTTTTTTTACAAATCTTTTTTCCACTTGAGGAAAAATCTACTTACAAATCCCTCTTCTACTTGCAGAAAACTGATAATTGCAAATCATTTTTTTTACTTGCAGAACATTTTTATTTTATACTTGCGAATCGCTTTTCTACTTGCAGAAAATTGTTTTTGTACGTAAGAATCGTTTTTTTTGCTTGTAGAAAATTGCTTTTATACTTGCAAAAACATTTTTTACTTGCAGAAAATATTTTTTTAACTTGCAAATCGTTTACTTTCAGAAAATTGTTTTTTGTCTTTTTTATGTATATTTGTACAAATCTTTCTTCTACTTGATGAAGACTATACTTGCAGATCACTTTTTTACTTGCAGAAAATTGTTTTTATACCTAAGAATCTTTTCTTTTTTTTGACTTGTAGAACATTTTTTTATTTTACTTGCAAATTGCTTTTGTACTTTCAGGAAAGTGTCTTTTTTACTTTCGAATTGCTTTTTTACTTGCAGAAAATTGTTTTTATACTTGGGAAATGCTTTTTTATTTGCAGAAAATTGTTTTTATACTTGAATAGCTTTTTTTATTAGCAGAAATTTGTTTCTAAACTTGAAAATATTTTTTTTTATTTGCAAAAAAAACAGTTTTTTAACTCGCTAATCGCTTTTCTACTTGCAGAAAATTGTTTTTGTACGTAATAATCGTTTTTTTTAACTTGTAGAAAATGTATATTTTTGAATCGCTTTTTTAATTGCAGAAAATTGTTTTTATACCTAAGAATCTTTTCTTTTTTTTTGACTTGTAGAAAAAAAAAATTATTTTACTTGCGAATTGCTTTTGTACTTTCAGGAAAGTGTCTTTTTTACTTTCGAATTGCTTTTTTATTAGCAGAAAATTGTTTCTAAACTTGAAAATATTTTTTTTTATTTGCAAAAAAACAGTTTTTTAACTCGCTAATCGCTTTTCTACTAGCAGAAAATTGTTTTTGTACGTAAGAATCGGTTTTTTTGCTTGTAGAAAATTGCTTTTATACTTGCAAAAACTTGCAGAAAATATTTTTTTAACTTGCAAATCGTTTACTTTCAGAATTTTTTTTTTTGTCTTTTTTATGTATATTTGTACAAATCTTTCTTCTACTTGATGAAGACTATACTTGCAGATCACTTTTTTACTTGCAGAAAATTGTTTTTATACCTAAGAATTGTTTTTTTAACTTGTAGAAAATGTATATTTGTGAATCGCTTTTTTAATTGCAGAAAATTGTTTTTATACCTAAGAATCTTTTCTTTTTTTTGACTTGTAGAAACATTTTTTTTTTTACTTGCGAATTGCTTTTGTACTTTCAGTAAAGTGTCTTTTTTACTTTTGAATGGCTTTTTTACTTGCAGAAAATTGTTTTTATACTTCAATAGCTTTTTTAATAGCAGAAAATTGTTTCTAAACTTGAAAATATTTTTTTTATTTGCAAAAAAACAGTTTTTTAACTCGCGAATCGCTTTTCTACTTGCAGAAAATAGTTTTTACACTTACAAATCTTTTTTTTTTTACTTGCAGGAAATTATATTTGCGAATTGTTATTTTTTTACTGGCAGAACATTGTTTTTTATATTTGCAAATACTTGCACAACATTTCTTTTTACTTGCAAAAAATTTTTTTGTATTACTTGCAGAAATTTTTCTTTTTTAATTGTTTTTTTTTACTGCAGAAATGTTGTTATTCTTGACAATCGCTTCCTTACATGCAGAAAACTTTTTTCAACTATTTTTGTTTTTTTCACTTGCAGAAAATTGTTTTTATACCTAAGAATCTTTTCTTTTTTTTGACTTGTAGAAATTTTTTTTATTTTACTTGCGAATTGCTTTTGTACTTTCAGGAAAGTGTCTTTTTTACTTTCGAATTGCTTTTTTACTTGCAGAAATTTGTTTTTATACTTGAATAGCTTTTTTATTTGCAGAAAATTGTTTTTATACTTGAATAGCTTTTCTTATTAGCAGAAAATTGTTTCTAAACTTGAAAATATTTTTTTTTATTTTGCAAAAAACAGTCTTTTAACTCGCGAATCTTTTTTCTACTTGCAGAAAATAGTTTTTACACTTACAAATCTTTTTTTTTTTACTTGCAGGAAATTATATTTGCGAATTGTTATTTTTTTACTGGCAGAACATTGTTTTTTATATTTGCAAATACTTGCACAACATTTCTTTTTACTTGCAAAAAATTTTTTTGTATTACTTGCAGAAATTTTTCTTTTTTAAATGTGTTTTTTTTTTGACTGCAGAAATGTTGTTATTCTTGACAATCGCTTCTTTACATGCAGAAAACTTTTTTCAACAATTTTTTTTTTTCACTTGCAGAAAATTGTTTTTATACCTAAGAATCTTTTCTTTTTTTTGACTTGTAGAAAACATTTTTATTTTATTTGCGAATTGCTTTTGTACTTTCAGGAAAGTGTCTTTTTTACTTTCAAATTGCTTTTTTATTTGCAGAAAATTGTTTTTATACTTGAATAGCTTTTTTATTAGCAGAAAATTGTTTTTATACTTGAATAGCTTTTTTTATTAGCAAATAATTGTTTCTAAACTTGAAAAAAAAAAAAAATTATTTGCAAAAAACAGTTTTTTAACTCTCAAATTGCTTTTCTACTTGCAGAAAATAGTTTTTACACTTACAAATCTTTTTTTTTTTACTTGCAGGAAATTATATTTGCGAATTGTTATTTTTTTACTGGCAGAACATTGTTTTTTATATTTGCAAATACTTGCACAACATTTCTTTTTACTTGCAAAAATTTTTTTGTATTACTTGCAGAAATTTTTCTTTTTTAAATGTTTTTTTTGACTGCAGAAATTTTGTTTTTCTTGACAATCGCTTCCTTATATGCAGAAAACTTTTTTCAACAATTTTTTTTTTTTCACTTGCAGAAAATTGTTTTTATACCTAAGAATCTTTTCTTTTTTTTGACTTGTAGAAAACATTTTTATCTTATTTGCGAATTGCTTTTGTACTTTCAGGAAAGTGTCTTTTTTACTTTCGAATTGCTTTTTTACTTGCAGAAAATTGTTTTTATACTTGGGAAATGCTTTTTTATTTGCAGAAAATTGTTTTTATACTTGAATAGCTTTTTTTATTAGCAGAAAATTGTTTCTATACTTGAAAATATTTTTTTTTATTTGCAAAAAAACAGTCTTTTAACTCGCGAATCGCTTTTCTACTTGCAGAAAATAGTTTTTACACTTACAAATCTTTTTTTTTTTTACTTGCAGGAAATTATATTTGCGAATTGTTATTTTTTTACTGGCAGAACATTATTTTTTATATTTGCAAATACTTGCACAACATTTCTTTTTACTTGCAAAATTTTTTTTTGTATTACTTGCAGAAATTTTTCTTTTTTAAATGTGTTTTTTTTGACTGCAGAAATGTTATTCTTGACAATCGCTTCCTTACATGCAGAAAACTTTTTTCCACTATTTTTTTTTTTTTTACTTGCAGACAACTGTTTTTATACATTTGAAGCTTTCTTTTTTCCCCCAAAATGTGTTTGACTTGCAAATCCTTTTTTCAATTGAAGAACTTTTTGACTTGCGACTCGTTGACCGTGACTAAAATAATTTTTCTGTATTTAGAGTTTTGGCGGTCGTTTCACATTTGCATGCGACAAATCCACTGACTCTGACTCCATTCATTCAAAACATAATTTTAAATGTATGAATTAATTCATACTGACTAATTGATGCATGGAAATATGCTTGACAAAGAGCTAAATGTAAGCAAGAAGCTGCTAGGCAACCAGCAGACATGAAAGAGTCCTTCACCTGCATTCGTGCTTGATTTCACGTGGATGGAGCTGCCATTATTTATTATTAAGGACATTTTTATCTTGTTGGCAGACACTCCGGTCTTTGCATTGGAACTGGCCGTGCAAACACGGAGCAAAAGGGCATCAACCAGACCAACATATTGATCCAACGCAACCCTGAGAGGAATGTTGCTCCATGACCATCAATACTGATATATTTGTCATATTTAGCTCACTTTTCTCACATGTACTTATTTTTCTTCACATTTGAGCTGTACATTCAATCTAAATGTGTCACTCTAAATCTCCAGAAGGACAACCATCTTTACAGCAAACCACCAATCGGGCTTGATAATTCAATAAAATGTTATTATTTGGTAGACTCGACCAACATTATTCTTGCAACTCTGAAAAAATGGAGACGGTTCTACTCAGGAAATAGATCTTGACGTTGGTCGTGCAGTGTGTTCAGGTTCAAACACTGATGACATCTATTAAACAAGACAAGAGGCAAAGAATTCAACAGAGACAGAACTCAATTTGGACTCAATATTGAGGAGAGTCGTCTGTACGCTGTACCCTTGCACAGTATCTCAGCACGCTCTGACGAAAGGATTGCACGCCCCCTCTTTTATTTGGACTTTCCCTGATTACATGGCAACAGCTGTTTCTAAAGGGAGAGGGGGTCGTAAACAGCCATTGCCCTCGGTCACAGAACAGTTCAAAGAAAAGATGCCTGGAGCTTGCGTCAGGTCCTGCTTCCTCTCTGCTTTGTAGATCTCGGGTCAAGACAAGATCTTCCTGTGGATTACAATAGATCAAAAATTTTTGCTTGTAGAAAATTGCTTTTATACTTGCAAAAACCCTTTTTAACTTGCAGAAAATATATTTTTTACTTGAAAATCGTTTACTTTCAGAAAATTGTTTTTTTCTTTTTTTATGTATATTTGTACAAATCTTTCTTCTACTTGATGAAGACTATACTTGCAGATCACTTTTTTACTTGCAGAAAATTGTTTTTATACCTAAGAATCGTTTTTTTAACTTGTAGAAAATGTATATTTGTGAATCGCTTTTTTTAATTGCAGAAAATTGTTTTTATAGGCAAAGAATTAAACAGAGACAGAATTCAATTTGGACTCAATATTGAGGAGAGTCGTCAGTACACTGTACCCTTGCACAGTATCTCAGCACGCTCTGACGAAAGGATTGCACGCCCCCTCTTTTATTTTGGACCCTCTGCGACCACATGGCCACCGCTGTTTCCAAAGGACAAAGGTCGCATAAAGTTCACAGAAAAGGTCGTAAACAATTCACAGAAAAGGTCAGTTCAAAAAGCTTTTGTAAAGTAGTTCAAAAAGAGTTCGTAAAATACTTCAAAAAGAGGTCGTCTGGAAATTGGGCAGATCCTGTCTTCTCTCCGCTTTGAAGTCCTTGGGTTAGAACAATATCTTTCTGTTGATTACCATACATGAAAGAACACAGGGACACCTAAACAGTGGAGTTTTACGAGCCTTACTCTTGGTAGGTTTCAAAGACAGCTTTTGTCTTCTCAATGTAACACAAAGTTTTTGTGATAATTTAGAAACAATTACTCTAATACAGTGCTTGCAGAGTTTAGAACTACAGGGCAGGTTTCCTTTGTAGACCTATACAGTCCCCAGACTGTCTCTTTTTGTTTATCTTCAAACTGAATGCCACTGTATGTGGTATGTCCTTGGTTGGAATTTAATTTAATAATATTATATTTATTATTATTCTATTGTATCCATCCATCCATCCATCTTCTTCCGCTTATCCGAGGTCGGGTCGCGGGGGCAGCAGCTTAAGCAGGGAAGCCCAGACTTCCCTCTCCCCAGCCACTTCGTCCAGCTCCTCCCGGGGGATCCCGAGGCGTTCCCAGGCCAGCCGGGAGAGATAGTCTTCCCAGCGTGTCCTGGGTCTTCCCCGTGGCCTCCTACCGGTCGGACGTGCCCGAAACACCTTCCTAGGGAGGCGTTCGGGTGGCATCCTGACCAGATGCCCGAACCACCTCATCTGGCTCCTCTCCATGTGGAGGAGCAGCGGCTTTACTTTGAGCTCCCCCCGGATGGCAGAGCTTCTCACCCTATCTCTAAGGGAGAGCCCCGCCACTCGGCGGAGGAAACTCATTTGGGCCGCTTGTACCCGTGATCTTGTCCTTTCGGTCATGACCCAAAGCTCATGACCATAGGTGAGGATGGGAACGTAGATCGACCGGTAAATCGAGAGCTTTGCCTTCCGGCTCAGCTCCTTCTTCACCACAACGGATCGATACAACGTCCGCATTACTGAAGACGCCGCACCGATCCGCCTGTCGATCTCACCATCCACTCTTCCCCCACTCGTGAACAAGACTCCGAGGTACTTGAACTCCTCCACTTGGGGCAAGATCTCCTCCCCAACCCGGAGATGGCATTCCACCCTTTTCCGGGAGAGAACCATGGACTCGGACTTGGAGGTGCTGATTCCCATCCCAGTCGCTTCACACTCGGCTGCGAACCGATCCAGTGAGAGCTGAAGATCTTGGCCGGAGGAAGCCATCAGGACCACATCATCTGCAAAACGCAGAGACCTAATCCTGCAGCCACCAAACCAGATCCCCTCAACGCCTTGACTGCGCCTAGAAATTCTGTCCATAAAAGTTATGAACAGAATCGGTGACAAAGGGCAGCCTTGGTGGAGTCCAACCCTCACTGGAAACGTGTCCGACTTACTGCCGGCAATGCGGACCAAGCTCTGGCACTGATCATACAGGGAGCGGACTGCCACAATCAGACAGTCCGATACCCCATACTCTCTGAGCACTCCCCACAGGACTTCCCGAGGGACACGGTCGAATGCCTTCTCCAAGTCCACAAAACACATGTAGACTGGTTGGGCAAACTCCCATGCACCCTCAAGGACCCTGCCGAGAGTATAGAGCTGGTCCACAGTTCCACGACCAGGACGAAAACCACACTGTTCCTCCTGAATCCGAGGTTCGACTATCCGGCGTAGCCTCCTCTCCAGTACACTTGAATAGACCTTACCAGGAAGGCTGAGGAGTGTGATCCCACGATAGTTAGAACACACCCTCCGGTTCCCCTTCTTTAAGAGAGGAACCACCACCCCGGTCTGCCAATCCAGAGGTACCGCCCCCGATGTCCACGCGATGCTGCATCTGAGCAAAATGATTGTCTGTAATTGTTTGTTGTCCTGTGTTGTACTGTATTGTGTTGATTTTAAATGTCTTTGGTTCCCCTTGAACACGAGATGCTGCCTCTCAAGGGGTTTAATGAATTCAAATTCAAATGGTTCATTCGTGTCTGCCAATATATTCACCAAAATTTGAAAAGGTGAAGACCGTCATTCAAGATGATATGTGTAGACAATCAGTTACAGGGTCTACAGACGACAGCAGATTCAGTCCTACGTGGTAAGGGTGGATCTTTTCTCATTGACTGTAGAAGATGCCACTTTTGGACGTTGGTGAGACACAGTCATGACAACGCATTCCATACCGAGACTAATGTAGAGAAAGAGTGGAATTTCACAATTCACCTTGCGTTCAAGATGGTTGACTTCCCAGAGTTGGACAAACTCTTAAAATAAATGTTGTTGTTTTTTAAGGTCAAGAGAACCGCAAACAGATTCTACTGGTTAACAACTCAATCTGAAGCTGTGTGAAAACCTGCACAAGACGTATAAATCTGACCACCATTGGTGCTTTATATCATCTTGGCAGACTTTTCTATGGACAACCCAGTCGATGGTTTCTCAGGATGCTGATTCCAACCACCACCCAGACTGTAAAGACCTTCAGAGTGAGGTAAACCAGGACTCCGACGGAATCTGTTATGGCGTCTGCTTCTACCCTGACTCGCCATACTGCATAGTAGGAGCTTCTGCATTATATTCTCATGTCTCTGATGTATCTTGCTCTATATCAGACCTGGGCAAATTAAGGCCCGGGGGCCCGTTGAGCTTTTCAATCAGGCCCGCCGGACATTCCCAAATAGATGTTTTAGATATTTAAGATGGAAAGTGTCAGAATAATTGTATGTAAGTTATCACAAAACGTTCTGTTCCCATGATTTACTGGCAAAGAGACAAAAGCTGTCTTTGATCTTACCAAGCAAAAGGCTTGTAAAGCTCCACTGTGTACGATGGGAAGCGACATGAAGGTGATCAGACAAACACTCTCAGCTGTGTCATCCACGCACCTGTCGCTGATCTCGAAGACGGTCCTGGCACATCCCGCTTTGCTGCAGGTCCGCAGGCCACGCCCTCCACATCCGTTGTTTAAGGTGGTCTGTCATCAAGTTTTTAGCGTTCAATCAGACATTATTGGGAGGTTTTGTATTAGTGTTCCTAAAATGAGATATACCGGACCCCAGACATATTTTTTTTTTCTAAATTTGGCCCCCCTCCAGTCAAAATAATTGCCCAGGCCTGCACTATACCTTCATAGCCTCAATACAGTCCTGATTAAGCAAGCTCTGGAGAAGATCCAATAGTCTACACACCTGGATGCCTTTTTCACAACATCTAACTGGCATCAACCTCATCAACATCTGCAGGAAACTGTTAATGTTGTCTTCTAGAGACAGGTGGAAAAGTGTCAGGCTGAGCATCCAAGTCAACACTCCTTTTCTCTATCCTCCAGAAACTGGATATTTTCCTGCTAACTCTAAACTTTTAATAGGCGGAGTGTTGATGTGGGAATTTCTTCCAGCTTGAAAGTAAGCCTTGGAAATAATTGGGTCGGACGTAGTCGAGGGTAGAGCGGAAAGGGCAGCAGATGCTTTTCTCTATGAACTAAAGCCTAAAGAAAACCTTTTGGAAAAAGGTTGACAAGATCACAAACGCATATATCAGTGGAGAACTTATATTCAATTGAATAGACTGCAAAGACAAGATATTTCATGTTCACACTGAGAAACTTTCTTCTTTTTTTTTGCAAATAATCATGAACTTAGAATTGGATGGCAGCAACACATTGCAAAAAAGGGCATTTTTACCAGTGTGTTACATGACCTTTCCTTTTAACAACACTCAGTAAAGGTTTGGGAACTGAGGAGACACATTTTTGAAGTGGAATTCTTTCCCATTCTTGCTTGATGTACAGCTTAAGTTCAACAGTCTCCCTTCTCATATTTTTGCCTTCATATTGCACCACACATTTTCACTCTTTTACTATGAAGCCACGCTGTTGTAACACCTGGCTTGGCATCGTTTTGCTGAAATAAGCAGGGGCGTCCATGATAATGTTGCTTGGATGGCAACATATGTTGCTCCAAAAGCTGTATGTACCTTTCAGCATTAATGGTGCCTTCACAGATGTGTAAGTTACCCATGTCTTGGGCACTAATACACCCCCATACCATCACACATGCTGCCTTTTACACTTTCACCCTAGAACAGTCCGGATGGTTCTTTTCCTCTTAGGTCCGGAGGACACGGCGTCCACAGTTTCCAAAAACAATTTGAAATGTGGACTCGTCAGACCACAGAACACTTTTCCATTTTGCATCAGTCCATCTTAGATGAGCTCGGACCTAGCCAAGCGTTTCTGGGTGTTGTTGATAAATGGCTTTGTCTTTGCATAGTAGAGTTTTAACAGATGTAGCGACCAACTGTAGTTACTGACAGTGGTTTTCTGAAGTGTTCCTGAGCCCATGTGGCATACTTGCCGACCCTCCCGAATTTTCCTGGGAGACTCCCGAAATTCAGCGCCTCTCCCGAAAACCACCCGGGACAAATATTCTCCCGAAAATCTCCCGATTTTCAGCCGGAGCTGGAGGGGGCGTGGCCTCCATGCGGACCTGAGTGAGGACAGCCTTTTTTCACTACGGGAGGACAACAGGGTGACAAGAACTAAATCATCCAGACTAGAGATACATTGTATTTTTATGTTTATCTTACCTAAAAATAAATAGATATTTATTAATTAAAAAAAAAAAAAAAAAACTAAATACA
The DNA here is from genome assembly GCF_033978685.3 of Nerophis lumbriciformis. NCBI lineage: Eukaryota > Metazoa > Chordata > Actinopteri > Syngnathiformes > Syngnathidae > Nerophis > Nerophis lumbriciformis. Next base: position 40,865,633 of record NC_084572.2, read on the forward strand.
TTTTTATTATATTTTGCTAAAAACATCAAAATTAATTGTATTTGAATTTTTATTTTTTTCTGACTCCTTATTACATCCAGCCATAGAATATTACATTAAAATAAACATATTTGAAATAATTAATTTTAAATTATCATAATAATTCATTTAAAATGACCATATTTAATTGTTAAAATAATTGCTTGTTTATCAACAAATTTAGCATTTTATTCATTACATTTTGAAGCTCTCAGAAGCCAAGTTATGTTATATTCCTTAATATTTATTTATGCAAGTTTGAAGTATCAATTATCCAAACACAGTTTTGTTTGCATATTTTCAGGATGTATATATATATATATATATATATATATATATATGAAATACTTGACTTGGTGAATTCTAGCTGTCAATATACTCCTCCCCTCTTAACCACGCCCCCAACCACGCCCCACCACGCCCCCACCTCCCGAAATCGGAGGTCTCAAGGTTGGCAAGTATGCCATGTGGTGATATTTTTTACACACCGATGTCGCTTTTTGAAGCAGTCCCACCCTGAGGGATCCAAGGTCACGGGCATTCAATGTTGGTTTTCGGCCTTGCCGCTTACGTGCAGTGATTTCTCCAGATTCTCTGAACCTTTTGATGATATTACGGAGCGTAGATGGTGAAATCCCTAAATTCCTTGTTGAGAAATGTTGTTCTTAAACAATTTGCTCAGGCATTTGTTGACAAAGTGGTGACCCTCGCCCCCGTCCTTGTTTGTGAACGACTGAGCATTTCATGGAATCTACATTTATACCCAATCATGGCACCCACCTGTTCCCAGTTAGCATGTTTACCTGTGGGATGTTCCAAATAAGTGTTTGATGAGCATTCCTCAACTTTCTCACTCTTTTTTGCCACTTGTGCCAGCTTTTTTGAAACATGTTGCAGGCATCCAATTCCAAATGAGCTAATATTTGCAAAAAATAACAAAGTTTTCAAATGTGAACATGAAATATCTTGTCTTTGCAGTCTATTCAATTGAATATAAGTTGAAAAGGATTTGTTGTATTCTCTTTTTATTTACCTTTTACACAACGTGACAACTTCATGGCTTTTGGATTTTATACATATATATATATATATATATATATATATATATATATTTATTTATTTATTTTTTTAAATTATTGTTATAATTTTTTTTTAAGTAAAAATTTTACAAGAAAAAATATGCCATTTTACACTTTAAGTCAAATATATTGTAAAAAATGAAATAGAATTAAAATCACTAGATTTTACTGATAAAGAAAAGGTGAAGTGTCAAAACGTGGACCTTGGGGTGTTGTGTTTTCCCGGAATGCAAAGGAAAGTTGGCGCGGGCAAGGCGTGAAGGTAAGGACATGTTTATTTTTACACTTAAAAAAAGGAAGCAAACAAAAGGCGCGCACAATGGCGGAGAACAAACTTGACTAATGAAACCAAAAGACTAGCACAAAGGCAATTAACTATGAACATCATACTTGCCAACCTTGAGACCTCCGATTTCGGGAGGTGGGGGGTGGGGGGGTGGTTGGGGGCGTGGCTAAGAGGGGAGGAGTATATTTACAGCGAAAATTCACCAAGTCAAATATTTCATATATATATATATATATATATATATATATATATATATATATATATATATATATATATATATATGAGAAATACTTGACTTTCAGTGAATTCTAGCTATATATACTGTATATATATATTTATTTTATTTTATATATATATATATATATATATATATATATATAAGAAATACTTGACTTTCAGTGAATTCTAGCTATATATATATATATTTATTTTATTATATTTATATATATATATATATATATATATACATACATATAAGTATTTCTCTTATTTATATATATATATATATATATATATATATATATATATATATATATATATATATATATATATATATATATATATATATATATATATAAATAAGAGAAATACTTGAATTTCAGTGTTCATTTATTTACACACATACACACACATAACACTCATCTACTCATTGTTGAGTTAAGGGGTTGAATTGTCCATCCTCTGTCACTATTTTTCTAACCATGCTGAACACCCTCTCTGATGATGCATTGCTGTGTGGCACGCACAAAAGTGCTTTCATCAAATGCACTAGTCTGGAATCTTCCATCTCTCACTAGCGTGGCCCAAAACCGGCCAATCTTTGCTTCCTGAGGAAGATCTTCACTGCCAAGCACTTGGTACTCCACTACTTCTTCCCGGAGGCTATGCAGGTCCAATCAAAGCTGCGGCTTGGACCTTACAAGCGTATTTCTTCATCTTACTCGTCGTCGGAGTCGCCATGGCTGTATCTTCCTCCTTCTTTTGCTTCGTCTCCTTGTTGTGCACTGCACTCTCTAAAAGCCCTAGATTGTATTGTCACATATGCATGTACAGTAGATGGCAGTATTGTCCTGTTTAAGAGTGTCACAATATTGCTGTTTACGGCAGACCAACTGCTTTACGGTAGACGAAAACATGGCTGCTGTTGTTGTGTGTTGTTGCCGCGCTGGGAGGACGTTAATGAAACTGCCTAACAATAAACCCACATAAGAAACCAACAACTCGCCCTCCATCATTCTCCAGTTATAACGTGATTGGGCAGGCACGCTGTTTATATTGTGGGAAAGCGGAGGTGAAAACAGGCTGTCGACACGTCACTCAGGTCCGCATGGAGCTGGAGGGGGCGTGGCCTCCAGCTCCGCCTGAATTTCGGGAGATTTTCGGGAGAAAATTTGTCCGGGGGAGGTTTTCGGGAGAGGCGCTGAATTTCCGGAGTCTCCCGGAAAATCCGGGAGGGTTGGCAAGTATGATGAATCCTTCCATCCATCTTCTTCCGCTTATCCGAGGTCGGGTCGCGGGGGCAGCAGCCTAAGCAGGGAAGCCCAGACTTCCCTCTCCCCAGCCACTTCGTCCAGCTCTTCCTGTGGGACCCCGAGGCGTTCCCAGGCCAGCCGGGAGACATAGTCTTCCCAACGTGTCCTGGGTCTTCCCCGCGGCCTCCTACCGGTCGGACGTGCCCTAAACACCTCCCTAGGGAGGCGTTCGGGTGGCATCCTGACCAGATGCCCGAACCACCTCATCTGGCTCCTCTCGATGTGGAGGAGCAGCGGCTTTACTTTGAGCTCCTCCTGGATGACAGAGCTTCTCACCCTATCTCTAAGGGAGAGCCCCGCCACCCGGCGGAGGAAACTCATTTCGGCCGCTTGTACCCGTGATCTTGTCCTTTCGGTCATAACCCAAAGCTCATGACCATAGGTGAGGATGGGAACGTAGATCGACCGGTAAATTGAGAGCTTTGCCTTCCGGCTCAGCTCCTTCTTCACCACAACGGATCGATACAGCGTCCGCATTACTGAAGACGCCGCACCGATCCGCCTGTCGATCTCACGATCCACTCTTCCCTCACTCGTGAACAAGACTCCGAGGTACTTGAACTCCTCCACTTGGGGCAAGATCTCCTCCCCAACCCGGAGATGGCACTCCACCCTTTTCCGGGCGAGAACCATGGACTCGGACTTGGAGGTGCTGATTCCCATCCCAGTCGCTTCACACTCGGCTGCAAACCGATCCAGTGAGAGCTGAAGATCCTGGCCAGATGAAGCCATCAGGACCACATCATCTGCAAAAAGCAGAGACCTAATCCTGCAGCCACCAAACCAGATCCCCTCAACGCCTTGACTGCGCCTAGAAATTCTGTCCATAAAAGTTATGAACAGAATCGGTGACAAAGGGCAGCCTTGGCGGAGTCCGACCCTCACTGGAAACGTGTCCGACTTACTGCCGGCAATGCGGACCAAGTTCTGACACTGATCATACAGGGAGCGGACTGCCACAATCAGACAGTCCGATACCCCGTACTCTCTGAGCACTCCCCACAGGACTTCCCGAGGGACACGGTCGAATGCCTTCTCCAAGTCCACAAAACACATGCAGACTGGTTGGGCAAACTCCCATGCACCCTCAAGGACCCTGCCGAGAGTATAGAGCTGGTCCACAGTTCCACGACCAGGACGAAAACCACACTGTTCCTCCTGAATCCGAGGTTCGACTATCCGGCGTAGCCTCCTCTCCAGTACACCTGAATAGACCTTATCGGGAAGGCTGAGGAGTTTGATCCCACGATAGTTAGAGCACACCCTCCGGTTCCCCTTCTTAAAGAGAGGAACCACCACCCCGGTCTGCCAATCCAGAGGTACCGCCCCTGATGTCCACGCGATGCTGCAGAGTCTTGTCAACCAAGACAGCCCCACAGCATCCAGAGCCTTAAGGAACTCTGGGCGGATCTCATCTACCCCTGGGGCCTTGCCACCGAGGAGCTTTTTAACTACCTCAGCAACCTCAGCCCCAGAAATAGGAGAGCCCACCACAGACTCCCCAGGCACTGCTTCCTCATAAGAAGACGTGTTGGTGGGATTGAGGAGGTCTTCGAAGTATTCCCTCCACCGATCCACAACATCCGCAGTCGAGGTCAGCAGAACACCATCCCCGCCATACGCGGTGTTGATAGTGCACTGCTTCTATGATGAACATGAAACAAAAACACTTACTGTGGCATGGCATGAAGCATGAACTATAGTAAACAGGAATCTCATGGGTAGCAGAGGTAGAAAGGACAATGTCACCAGGACGATCAACAGAAACAGACAGGCTTAAATAGCAGTGACATGATTAGTGACAGGTGTGTGAGTGCAAAGCGTGAGACAGGTGCGTGACATGAGGACAGGTGAAAACTAATGGGTAGTCATGGAAACAAAAACAATGGAGCGTAAACAGAAACTAAAGAGTCCAATAACTAAACAAAACAAAACATGATCCAAAAGACATGACATTAAGGACAAGACCAGGAGAGAATGGAGCTCTTCTGTTAAATATGAAGACATCTTTTTTTTGACAAAAATGAATTGTAAGAAATTACCCACAAGGATTCCTGGTGTACACAAATGAACTATTTAACTGTGAAACTATTTGTCAGCGTCTGAAGGACATCCTTCACTCGATGAAAGAAACCAGACGGACAAGTAGAAGGACAAATCACGCACACGCAGGAGAAAGAAAAGGGATGAACAACAGCAATTAGGAAGTAAAAAGCCTGCGTGGACCCACAAGGCTACAATGTTCTTGTTTTCCATCTTTTATTTACAGAGAGAGAACAAGTAACACTATTCAATGTCAAGCAAAAACGTGAAGGACAGGTCAAGAAGCCCTGAAAGGGGAAGTGCACTTTTGTCGGAAGTGATTGTGAATGCCCTTTGTGAGTGGAACTGAAATATTTGAAGGTCCAGAGTGAGTGGAGTGTGTGGATGTTGGAATGGTTCTAATGAGATGAGAAATGTGGGGTATGCACTAGATTTTATATTTCCCATTCATTGTCAATGGGGAGGAAATCACTGGAAAACCGGGAATTTGGGGAAAGGGAAAACATGTTTTGTGTTGACATATGTGTCAACACCGTGTATGGTGGGGGTGGTGCTCTGCTGACCTCAACTGCGGATGTTGTGGATCGGTGGAGGGAATACTTCGAAGACCTCCTCAATCCCACCAGCACGTCTTCCTATGAGGAAGCAGTGCCTGGGGAATCTGTGGTGGGCTCTTCTATTTCTGGGGCTGAGGTTGCCGAGGTAGTTAAAAAGCTCCTCGGTGACAAGGCTCCGGGGGTGGATGAGATCCGCCCGGAGTTCCTTAAGGCTCGGGATGTTGTGGGGATGTCTTGGTTCACAAGACTCTGCAACATCGCGTGGACATCGGGGGCGGTACCTCTGGATTGGCAGACCGGGGTGGTGGTTCCTCTCTTTAAGAAGGGGAACCGGAGGGTGTGTTCCAACTATCGTGGGATCACACTCCTCAGCCTTCCCGGTAAGGTCTATTCAGGTGTACTGGAGAGGAGGCTACGCCGGATAGTCAAACCTCGGATTCAGGAGGAACAGTGTGGTTTTCGTCCTGGTCGTGGAACTGTGGACCAGCTCTATACTCTCGGCAGGGTCCTTGAGGGTGCATGGGAGTTTGCCCAACCAGTCTACATGTGCTTTGTGGACTTGGAGAAGGCATTCAACCGTGTACCCCGGGAAGTCCTGTGGGGAGTGCTCAGAGAGTATGGGTTATCGGACTGTCTTATTGTGGCAGTTCGCTCCCTGTATAATCAGTGTCAGAGCTTGGTCCGCATTGCCGGCAGTAAGTCGGACACGTTTCCAGTGAGGGTTGGACTCCGCCAAGGCTGCCCTTTGTCACCCATTCTGTTCATAACCTTTATGGACAGAATTTCTAGGCGCAGCCAGGGCGTTGAGGGGATCTGGTTTGGTGGCTGCAAGATTAGGTCTCTGCTTTTTGCAGATGATGTGGTCCTGATGGCTTCATCTGGCCAGGATCTTCAGCTCTCACTGGATCGGTTCGCAGCCGAGTGTGAAGCGACTGGGATGGGAATCAGCACCTCCAAGTCCGAGTCCATGGTTCTCTCCCGGAAAAGGGTGGAGTGCCATCTCCGGGTTGGGGAGGAGATCTTGCCCCAAGTGGAGGAGTTCAAGTACTTCGGAGTCTTGTTCACGAGTGGGGGAAGAGTGGATGGTGAGATCGACAGGCGGATCGGTGCGGCGTCTTCAGTAATGCGGACGCTGTATCGATCCGTTGTGGTGAAGAAGGAGCTGAGCCGGAAGGCAAAGCTCTCGATTTACCGGTCGATCTACGTTCCCATCCTCACCTATGGTCATGAGCTTTGGGTCATGACCGAAAGGACAAGATCACGGGTACAAGCGGCCCAAATGAGTTTCCTCCGCCGAGTGGCGGGGCTCTCCCTTAGAGATAGGGTGAGAAGCTCTGCCATCCGGGAGGAGCTCAAAGTAAAGCCGCTGCTCCTCCACATGGAGAGGAGCCAGATGAGGTGGTTCGGGCATCTGGTCAGGATGCCACCCGAACGCCTCCCTAGGAAGATGTTTCGGGCACGTCCGACCGGTAGGAGGCCGCGGGGAAGACCCAGGACACGTTGGGAAAACTATGTCTCCCGGCTGGCCTGGGAACGCCTCGGGATCCCCCGGGAGGAGCTGGACCAAGTGGCTGGGGAGAGGGAAGTCTGGGCTTCCCTGCTTAGGCTGCTGCCCCCGCGACCCGACCTCGGATAAGCGGAAGAAGATGGATGGATGGATGGATGGATGGATGGATGGATGGATGGATGGATGGATATGTGAAGAGTGGTGCGTGTTGATGGTTGAAAGGTCGGATATAAAATGGCGCAAAATCTTGAGAATTTAAGGCGTTGTAGAACTTTAAATACACCCATTCATTTGAATGACAGTTTCCTGGGAATTTGGGAATTTCGGGAAAACTGTGAATCTTTGAAAATATTCATACCTGCCCAATTGTCCTGGGTGGTAGGAATGGGTTGATGTTGGAATTTTTGGAATTGGTTGAAAAATGTTGACGTAGTAACAGTTTGAATTGAGAATGGGTATTTGGGAATTCCTGGAATTTCGGTAAAACCGTGAATTTGTAAAAAAAAAAAAAAAAAAAAAAAGGGACATTTGTTGTCCCAACTAAGAAGGATGTTTTGAAGGTGGAATGGTCCAAAACGGTTGAAAAATGTGGACTTTGAACATTTTCCAGGAAGAGGTAAAAATAGGGCTTTGGCAAACCGGGAATTCTACGAATTCCTGGAATATATGTTCAATATTTACCATATTTTGACACATTTATTTCTGTTTCCACAGCAGCGGCAATACGTGTGTGTTCCTACTTCTGCTACCAAACACCAGTGTGTTTTCTGACCATGGCAGACTTGGTAACAGACGACTATTTTTTGGACAAATGAGGATTCACAACCTTCTCTTTTTGAAGATGAGGACACAGAGGATGAACTACTGGTTATCGAAGCGAGCATGAAGGAGGAGTGAGTCGTTGGAGCAAACGGAAGACGAGAGAGTGAGGTGAAAGTGACTCGAAGCTTCAAAATGTGGAATTTGAAGCTAAGATATTTCAACATAAATGGAGTGCTTACCCAAATAAACTGGAAAAACTTCCAATTTATTATTCAAGAATTTCCGTTGACTTTATAAGATTTATAAAAAAGTATGAAAGACAAGTTGCATCCCTAATACTTCCAGAGCATCCAGAAAGTAATCACTTTTCCCACATTTTATGTTACAGCCTTCAACCAAAATGGAACACATTCATTGTTGTCCTCAAAATTCTACACACAATACCCCATAATAACACTGTGAGATTTTTATTTATTTTTTTCAAATGTATTCAAAATAGAAGACTAAACAGCATAACACCCATTGTGTAATTCGGGAACATTGGGAATTTGTTCGGGGAAAAAAATGGGAAGATTTGTTGTCCCAACGAAGAGGAATGTTTTGAAGGTGGAAAAATGCGGACTGTGAAAACTTTCCAGGAAGAGGTGAAAATAGGCCGTTGGAAAACCGGGAATTCCGGAAATTCCTGGAATGTGTGTGAATGCCCAATTCCAAGGAATTCAATCATCAGTGTATCCAGAAAGTATTCACAGCGCTTCACTTTCTCCACATTTTATGTTACAGCCTTATTCCAAAATGGAATGCATTATATAATGTATAATGCATATGTTCCTTTTGACTGTACATGTACTGTAAATGTATTTATATTATTCACATGTGAATAATGCTGTATAATAGACTGTATTTATATTATTCACATGTGAGTAATGCTGTATAATAGACGGTATTTATATTATTCACATGTGAATAATGCTGTATAATAGACGGTATTTATATTATTCACATGTGAATAATGCTGTATAATAGACTGTATTTATATTATTCACATGTGAATAATGCTGTATAATAGACTGTATTTATATTATTCACATGTGAATAATGCTGTATAGTAAACTGTATTTATATTATTCACATGTGAATAATGCTGTATAATAGACTGTATTTATGTTATTCACATGTGAATAATGCTGTATAATAGACTTTATTTATATTATTCACTTGTGAATAATGCTGTATAATAGACTGTATTTATATTATTCACATGTGAATAATGCTGTATAATAGACTGTATGTATATTATTCACATGTGAATAATGCTGTATAATAGACTGTATTTATATTATTCACATGTGAATAATGCTGTATAATAGACTGTATTTATGTTATTCACATGTAAATAATGCTGTATAATAGACCGCATTTATGTTATTCACATGTGAATAATGCTGTATAATAGACTGTATTTATATTATTCACATGTGAATAATGCTGTATAATAGACTGTATTTATGTTATTCACATGTGAATAATGCTGTATAATAGACTGTATTTATGTTATTCACATGTAAATAATGCTGTATAATAGACTGCATTTATGTTATTCACATGTGAATAATGCTGTATAATAGACTGTATTTATATTATTCACATGTGAATAATGCTGTATAATAGACTGTATGTATATTATTCACATGTGAATAATGCTGTATAATAGACTGTATTTATATTATTCACATGTGAATAATGCTGTATAATAGACTGTATTTATGTTATTCACATGTAAATAATGCTGTATAATAGACCGCATTTATGTTATTCACATGTGAATAATGCTGTATAATAGACTGTATTTATATTATTCACATGTGAATAATGCTGTATAATAGACTGTATTTATGTTATTCACATGTGAATAATGCTGTATAATAGACTGTATTTATGTTATTCACATGTAAATAATGCTGTATAATAGACTGCATTTATGTTATTCACATGTGAATAATGCTGTATAATAGACTGTATTTATATTATTCACATGTGAATAATGCTGTATAATAGACTGTATTTATGTTATTCACATGTGAATAATGCTGTATAATAGACTGTATTTATATTATTCACATGTGAATAATGCTGTATAATAGACTGTATTTATATTATTCACATGTAAAAAAAAAAATACCTAAGTGTTTATTGTCTATTGTGAGCGAACTGTGGTGCTGAATTTCCCCCAGGGATCAATAAAGTACTTTTTATTCTATTCTATTGTTTTTGTCCTCAAAATTCTACACACAATACCTCATAATGACAACGTGATAATTTTTATTTATTTTTTTTCCTGCAAATGAATTCAAAATAAAAGACTACAAATATCACATGTACATAAGTATTCACAGCCTTTGCTCAATACTTAGTTGATGCACCGTTGGCAATTGGACGCCTTTCCAAGGTTCTTAACCTTTTTTCCCCTTGGGGCCCCCCTCAAATATTAACACTGAATTAGTCATCTTACTTTTGATTTTAATGGTCTTCAATAATTATATCTGACCTACTTCCAGATGATATGAAAGCATGTGTTCATCACCATCCATCCATCCATTTTCTACCGCTTGTCCCTTTTGGGGTGGCGGGGGGTCGCTGGAGCCTATCTCAGCTGCATTCAGGCGGAAGGCGGTGTACACCCTGGACAAGTCCCCACCTCATCACAGGGCCAACACAGATAGACAGACAACATTCACACACTAGGGACCATTTAGTGTTGCCTATCAAACCTATCCCCAATATTTTTGTAAATTGCCATTTTATTCTCGTAAATTGAATATTTTAATCTTGACGAATTAAATTAAATTTAAATTTCCCTACAATATTACAAATGTTTTACATATTCATTTAAATATTTTAATACATTTTCATCGTAATATTACAACTTTATTTTTGTAATATTTGTCGTAAAATTTAGATTTTTTCAACATTTTAAATGTGCTTTATGAATAAAGTTGATTTGATTTGATTTGATTCTTACAATATTACAATAATAAATTTTGGGCGTGTTACAACATGACATTCCTAAAGTTTTATCTTGTAATATTGCTTTTATTCTCATAAAATGTTGATGTTTTCTCATGAAACATGTGGTTTATATATATATTATATATATATATATATATATAGTTGTAAATTGTCAGACAAATGTTGCAACTGCATGACAATAAAGTGATCACCTCTTTTAAAAGATATTTGTTGTATGTTGAGAATAAAAAATAATAAAAAATAATTTATAAGACGACAAATATTATTCTATTTTAATAAAGTCATTATATTAAGAGAATAAAGTAATACGACTCCTGGAAAAGAGTAAACATTTTCAGACAATAAAGAGAATAAAGTTATTAGTTAGTTAGAAAATATATTATATATACTGTATATAATTTATATACAAACCACATATTTCATGAGAAAACATCAACATTTTATGAGAATAAAAGCAATAATACAAGATAAAACTTTAGGAATGTCATGTTGTAACACGCCAAAAATTTATTATTGTAATATTATAAGTATGTTGAAAAAATCTCAATTTTACAACAAATATTACAAAAATAAAGTTGTAATATTACAATGAAAATGTATTAAAATATTGAAATGAATATATAAAACATTGTAATATTTTAGGGAAATTTAAATTTAATTTAATTCGTCAAGATTAAAATATTCAATTTACGAGAATAAAATGGCAATTTACAAAAATATTGGGAATAGGTTGACGCCATAAGACATTGGGTTTCTCAGCTGTGGGCAATACGATGACATTATCTAACAAACAGAAGAAGTCTGGAGCTCAAGGCATAGAGAAGTTTCTTAAGCGCAAGAATTATGACTAAAGTGGTGAAATTTCCAATATTTCCAATTGTACTTTAATTGACAGTTAAGATACACGTATATTTTATTAGTTAAGAAATATATTCATTAAGAATTTTGTTTATTCCAGCACAACATAATTGTATGTAAATGTATTTTTGGATCCCTTCTTATGCAGTATAGTACTTATCTTTCCCAATCAGCCTGACCTAAGCCTAAGGTGTATGTGCTAAATGAATAATAATCCTTGTGATGAACACAAGATATGAGAAAAAATTCGCAAACTTACGAAAATAAATGCAAAAAGTCAAATTCTTATAAAAAAATGATCGAATTGTAAATTGTCAGACAAATGTTGCAACTGCATGACAATAAAGTGATCACCTCTTTTAAAATATATTTTTTGTATGTTGAGAATAAAAAATAATAAAATATTACTTTTATAAGACGACAAATTTTATTTTATTTTAATAAAGTCATTATATTAAGAGAATAAAGTAATACGACTCCTAGAAAAAAGTAAACATTTTCAGAGAAAAAAGTAAACATTTTCAGACAATAAAGAGAATAAAGTTATTAGTTAGTTAGAAAATATATTATATATATTATATATTATATATTATATATATATATATATATATATATATATATATATATATATATATATATATATATATATTTAAGTTTGCGAATTTTTTCTCATATCTTGTGTTCATCACAAGGATTATTATTCATTTAGCACATAAACCTTAGGCTTAGGTCAGGCTGATTGGGAAAGATACGTACTATACTGCATAAGAAGGGATCCAAAAATACATTTACATACAATTATGTTATGCTGAAATAAACAAAATTCATAATGAATATATTTCTTAACTAATAATATATACGTGTAACTTAACTGTCAATTAAAGTACAATTGGAAAAATTGGAAATTTCACCACTTTAGTCATAATTCTTGCGCTTAAGAAACTTCTCTATGACTTGAGCTCCAGACTTCTTCTGTTTGTTAGATAATGTCATCGTATTGCCCACAGCTGAGAAACCCAATGTCTTATGGCGTCAACCTATCCCCAATATTTTTGTAAATTGCCATTTTATTCTCGTAAATTGAATATTTTAATCTTGACGAATTAAATTAAATTTAAATTTCCCTAAAATATTACAATGTTTTATATATTCATTTAAATATTTTAATACAATTTAATCGTAATATTACAACGTTATTTTTGTAATATTTGTCGTATAATTGAGATTTTTTCAACATACTTACAATATTACAATGATAAATTTTTGGCGTGTTACAACGTGACATTCCTAAAGTTTTATCTTGTAATATTGCTTTTATTCTCATAAAATGTTGATGTTTTCTCATGAAATATGTGGTTTATATATATATCATATATATATAATATATTTTCTAACTAACTAATAACTTTATTCTCTTTATTGTCCGAAAATGTTTACTCTTTTCCAGGAGTCGTATTACTTTATTCTCTTAATATAATGACTTTATTCAAATAAAATAAAATTTGTCGTCTTATACATTTAAAAAAAAAAAAAATTATTCTCAACATACAAAAATTATCTTTTAAAAGAGGTGATCACTTTATTGTCATGCAGTTGCAACATTTGTCTGACAATTTACAACTCGATCATTTTTTTATAAGAATTTGACTTTTTGCATTTATTTTCGTAAGTTTGCGAATTTTTTCTCATATCTTGTGTTCATCACAAGGATTATTATTCATTTAGCACATACACCTTAGGCTTAGGTCAGGCTGATTGGGAAAGATAAGTACTATACTGCATAAGAAGGGATCCAAAAATACATTTACATACAATTATGTTGTGCTGAAATAAACAAAATTCATAATGAATATATTTCTTAACTAATAATATATATGTGTAACTTAACTGTCAATTAAAGTACAATTGGAAATATTGGAAATTTCACCACTTTAGTCATAATTCTTGCGCTTAAGAAACTTCGTTATGACTTGAGCTCCAGACTTCTTCTGTTTGTTAGATAATGTCATCGTATTGCCCACAGCTGAGAAACCCAATGTCTTATGGCGTCAACCTATCCCCAATATTTTTGTAAATTGCCATTTTATTCTCGTAAATTGAATATTTTAATCTTGACGAATTAAATTAAATGTAAATTTCCCTAAAATATTACAATGTTTTATATAATCATTTAAATATTTTAATACATTTTCATCGTAATATTACAACTTTATTTTTGTAATATTTGTCGTAAAATTTGAGATTTTTTCAACATACTTATAATATTACAATGATAAATTTTTGGCGTGTTACAACGTGACATTCCTAAAGTTTTATCTTGTAATATTGCTTTTATTCTCATAAAATGTTGATGTTTTCTCATGAAATATGTGGTTTGTATATATATTATATACAGTATATATAATATATTTTCTAACTAACTAATAACTTTATTCTCTTTATTGTCTGAAAATGTTTACTCTTTTCCAGGAGTCGTATTGCTTTATTCTCTTAATATAATGACTTTATTAAAATAAAATAAAATTTGTCGTCTTATAAAAGTAATATTTTATTATTTTTTATTCTCAACATACAAAAAATATATTTTAAAAGAGGTGATTACTTTATTGTCATGCAGTTGCAACATTTGTCTGACAATTTACAACTCGATCATTTTCGAATGATAGAGTTGTATGTGAATGAATTTGACTTTTTGCATTTATTTTCGTAAGTTTGCGAATTTTTTCTCATATCTTGTGTTCATCACAAGGATTATTATTCATTTAGCACATACACCTTAGGGTTAGGTCAGGCTGATTGGGAAAGATAAGTACTATACTGCATAAGAAGGGATCCAAAAATACATTTACATACAATTATGTTGTGCTGAAATAAACAAAATTCATAATGAATATATTTCTTAACTAATAATATATATGTGTAACTTAACTGTCAATTAAAGTACAATTGGAAATATTGGAAATTTCACTACTTTAGTCATAATTCTTGCGCTTAAGAAACTTCTCTATGACTTGAGCTCCAGACTTCTTCTGTTTGTTAGATAATGTCATCGTATTGCCCACAGCTGAGAAACCCAATGTCTTATGGCGTCAACCTATCCCCAATATTTTTGTAAATTGCCATTTTATTCTCGTAAATTGAATATTTTAATCTTGACGAATTAAATTAAATTTAAATTTCCCTAAAATATTACAATGTTTTATATATTCATTTAAATATTTTAATATATTTTCATCGTAATATTACAACTTTATTTTTGTAATATTTGTCGTAAAATTGAGATTTTTTCAACATACTTACAATATTACAATGATAAATTTTTGGCGTGTTACAACGTGACATTCCTAAAGTTTTATCTTGTAATATTGCTTTTATTCTCATAAAATGTTGATGTTTTCTCATGAAATATGTGGTTTATATATATATCATATATATATAATATATTTTCTAACTAACTAATAACTTTATTCTCTTTATTGTCCGAAAATGTTTACTCTTTTCCAGGAGTCGTATTACTTTATTCTCTTAATATAATGACTTTATTCAAATAAAATAAAATTTGTCGTCTTATACATTTAAAAAAAAAAAAAATTATTCTCAACATACAAAAATTATATTTTAAAAGAGGTGATCACTTTATTGTCATGCAGTTGCAACATTTGTCTGACAATTTACAACTCGATCATTTTTTTATAAGAATTTGACTTTTTGCATTTATTTTCGTAAGTTTGCGAATTTTTTCTCATATCTTGTGTTCATCACAAGGATTATTATTCATTTAGCACATACACCTTAGGCTTAGGTCAGGCTGATTGGGAAAGATAAGTACTATACTGCATAAGAAGGGATCCAAAAATACATTTACATACAATTATGTTGTGCTGAAATAAACAAAATTCTTAATGAATATATTTCTTAACTAATAAAATATACGTGTAACTTAACTGTCAATTAAAGTACAATTGGAAATATTGGAAATTTCACCACTTTAGTCATAATTCTTGCGCTTAAGAAACTTCGTTATGACTTGAGCTCCAGACTTCTTCTGTTTGTTAGATAATGTCATCGTATTGCCCACAGCTGAGAAACCCAATGTCTTATGGCGTCAACCTATCCCCAATATTTTTGTAAATTGCCATTTTATTCTCGTAAATTGAATATTTTAATCTTGACGAATTAAAATAAATTTAAATTTCCCTAAAATATTACAATGTTTTATATATTCATTTAAATATTTTAATACATTTTCATCGTAATATTACAACTTTATTTTTGTAATATTTGTCGTAAAATTGAGATTTTTTCAACATACTTATAATATTACAATGATACATTTTTGGCGTGTTACAACTTGACATTCCTAAAGTTTAATCTTGTAATATTGCTTTTATTCTCATAAAATGTTGATGTTTTCTCATGAAATATGTGGTTTGTATATAAATTATATACAGTATATATAATATATTTTCTAAATAACTAATAACTTTATTCTCTTTATTGTCTGAAAATGTTTACTCTTTTCCAGGAGTCGTATTACTTTATTCTCTTAATATAATGACTTTATTCAAATAAAATAAAATGTGTCTTCTTATAAATTTTTTTAATTTATTTTTTATTCTCAACATACAAAAAATATCTTTTAAAAGAGGTGATCACTTTATTGTCATGCAGTTGCAACATTTGTCTGACAATTTACTGATGTAAAGGGTAGGTGTCGTGCTGTTTTCTGTTTTAACATGTTCTATCTACACTTCTGTTCAAATGTAATAATCACTTATTCTTCTCTTCTTTCATACTTGACATTAGTTTTGAATGATACCACACATTTAGGTATGGATCCGATACCAAGTAGTTACAGGATCATACATTGGTCATATTCAAAGTCCTCATGTGTCCAGGGACGTATTTACTGACTTTATAAACATAATATGTTTGTTTTTTTTAAAGAAAAAAAGATTTTGTGATACTAAAAAATATCCATATAATCATAGTAGTGTTGACTAGATACACTCTTGTACTTGGTATCATTACAGTGGATGTCAGGTGTAGATCCACCCATGGCGTTTGTTTACATTGTGACGGCGGTGAGCTATTGTATCCTCCTACGGTGTGTAGTGAAGCATGTTTAGCTATTCCTCCTCCTCCAGTGATAATGCTACTTGTAAGAAACTTACAGGATTAGTGATTTAGAAGTAGCTAAAACACTGTGTATGGATGTTAGCTGCATGTCTTAAAGCAGCTCTTCCTGAGGGTGTTTCAGTGTTATAACTTCACCTTTATCTTGACTTTTTACACCAAAATGCGTCCGTTCTCCCTTTTCTGTCTACACACTGTGTCTGCTTGTAAGTACTCTGTGTGTGTGCGCTGCCCAACATGCTCCTCTGCTCATTAAAAACCAAGAACGGGAAAGAATTCCATGTCATGATCTGTGGTCTGGATCATGTTTTTTTTGTTATTTTCTGTTTGTTTAAGACTCCACTAGTTCCTGTTTTTGTGCTCCCTTTGTTTGGTCACCGTGGCGACTCATTGGTTTCACCTGCCTCATGTGACACACGCACCTGGCTCTAATCAAAGAGACTATTTAAGCCTGTCGTCGCCAGTTAGTCGGCCTGGTGACATTGCTCTGTTGATGTTCTTTTCATGCTCTGTATTGATTGAAAAGGGGGGGGGGGGTGACCAGTACTTTTTAGAGGCGGTATAGTACTGAATATGATTCATTAGTATCGCGGTACTATACTAGAACTGGTGTACCGTACAACCCAATAAGACTGTTTTTTTTACGTTAACTTCTGGTTTTTACAGCGTGTTACTGTATAGAAAAACAGTTTTTTGCAGTGAAATTGTAGCGTTTGTTGTCATAAAATGTAAGGTGTATTACTCTCTATGGAGAAATTATATCACTGTTTATTACGCTAAAATTCTTGGGACCGAGCGGTCATTTTTACAATGTACAATTAAATGGATAAAGCAGATATTTATTTTAAACAAAACGAACGAAAATGATAGGGTAAAACTATTTCATATTAATAATAAATAGACATGCAATTGTATATTAACACATTGAGGCCTTATAGATGTCTACTCACTGCTGCAAGCTGGGGAAACAAGTTTGACATTCCTGCAAGCCTCAGGGCTAATTTATTACACTTTGAACCGGCCAGTGAATGTCAGACCAAAAAAACAACGTGTACAAAATCCTGGTGCAGTTAATTGGATGAAGGTATGCGTGTTGTCAACATGTGCAGAGATAAGAGAACCAAACTATCGGTGTAGTTCCCCGTTAGCCTGAAAGGTCTGAAGGGAACAGTCGCCAGAAGCCCAGATAAAAAAAATTAATAATAATATTGAAAGTAAAATAACAATGTATGCAGACGATACAAGCTTCTTTATCAGCCCCAATCCCCATTGTTTGCGGAACCTTCTTGATCTTTTGGATATATTTTCACAGCAATCTGGCCTTCAGCTTAATTATGATAAATGTAAAATGTTAAGGATCGGAAAACTAAAGGGAACGTCCTTTCGAATGGAATGCAAAGTGCCTGTTTTGTGGACAGATGGTCCAGTTAATATACTTGGTGTTGTTGTCCCAGAGAATCTGGAAGACCTAGGCTCAGTAAATTATGATAATCGACTAAGAAAGCTGGACAAAATTATGCAATTATGGAAAGGGAAATCCTTAACCTTGTACGGTAAAATATCTATTGTCAACTCGTTAATTGTTCCTCAATTTATTTATTTAGGGCCCGCAATGGCCCATTGCAAAAGGACTCCCACAGGGAGTCCTTATGCAATGGGACATAAGGACCTATTGAATTTCTAAGGTTTTATTATTATTAGGGCCCGCAATGGCCCATTGCAAAAGGACTCCCACAGGGAGTCCTTATGCAATGGGACATAATTAGGGCCCGCAATGGCCCATTGCAAAAGGACTCCCACAGGGAGTCCTTATGCAATGGGACATAAGGACCTATTGAATTTCTAAGGTTTTATTATTCTTATTCTTTATTCTTTC
Organism: Nerophis lumbriciformis; assembly: GCF_033978685.3. Classification (NCBI taxonomy): domain Eukaryota; kingdom Metazoa; phylum Chordata; class Actinopteri; order Syngnathiformes; family Syngnathidae; genus Nerophis; species Nerophis lumbriciformis. The sequence goes on from NC_084572.2 coordinate 40,884,317, forward strand.
TTTATTCTTCCGCCGCCTCTTTGAGCACTAATTTGACCCACTTAACATGCTTCAAAACTCACCATATTTGACCCACACATCAGGACCTGCGAAAATTGTCTTTTAATAATACAACCGAACCGCAAAAATCAAAATTGCGCTCTAGCGCCCCCTAGGGAAAAAAAAAACTAGACTGCCTGTAACTCCCACTAGGAAGGTCGGAAAAACATGAAACAAAATCCTCTATGTAGGTCTGACTTAGACCTAGTTCTCATAATTGTACATCCTCGGGCTAAATTCTACAGGAAGTTGGCAATTCCCCCTTCAAGACAAAAAAGTACTAAAAACAGTCACTTTTGCCTCTTTGAGCTATAATTTGACCCCTTTAACATACTTCAAAACTCACCAAACTTAACACACACATCAGGACTGGCTAAAACTGTGATCTAATGAAAAAACCTAACCCCAAATCCAAAAATTGTGCTCTACAGCAATTTTTTCATAAAACGCACAAAAAACTGCTCCTCGGAGGACAAATCTGACACAACTGCCTGTAACTCCCACTGGGAAGGTCGGAGAGAGATGAAACAAAAACCTCTATGTAGGTCTCACTTAGACCTACATTTCATAAATTCACAACCCCCAGCAAAAATCAACAGGAAGTTTGCTATTCCCCCTTCAACACAACATTTTTGTAAAAACCCGTCACCTTTCTTCAAACATTATCTCCTCTGAGCGCGTTTGTTGTTTCGGCTTCAAACTAACACAGAAGAGAGATTGAACCCTTCTGATTAAAAGTTGGCGAAAGAGTTTTGATACCTGCTCCGGTTTTGATTTTATGACCCTTCAAAGAACCGCTGCGCTGATGCTGCTGCACTGCTGTTTTTGTAAGATGGCTGCTTAAAAGCAGGAAGCACCAACGTGCCCACACAATGCAGACAAGGTAGGTACACTAGACAAAAGTCTTGGGACACTTCAGACTAAAAGTAGACAAAAGTATTGGGACACTTAGGACTAGCACCTGCCAAATACGCGGGCCCGAACAACGCTGCTTGCAGCTTTAATTGTTTTTGTCATTACCAGCTCCATCACAAAACTTTTTTAAGATTTATGAGCGGAAGGTCTTCGATTTTGTCTGGGACGGCAAACCAGAAAAGATTAAAAGAAAGGTTTTGTACAATGAGTATGAATATGAAACTTCTCAACCTTGAAGCTATGTGTCTGTCTTTAAAAGCATCAATTGTTCCAAAGATGTATTTCAACACTGAGTGGTACACAAGTGTCCTGTTGGACAAAAAACATGAAATTGTATCCTTTTTTACAAGTGATCCCCTCCCATTTTTCTTATGTAGAGAGTCTGCTGGGAAACATGGCGGGGTTCATAAAGGAAACAATCCACTCATGGTGGTGTTTTCAATTTGATGTGCCAGAAAAAAAGAGACGATATTTTGCAGCAGATAATATGGATGAACTCTAATATTGTAATAGATGGAAAGCCTTTCTTTTGGAAAAATATGTTTGAAAGAGGAATAATTTTTGTCAATGATATTATAAATGAGAATGGTAAGATTATGAAGTATGAAGAATTTATAACTATGTATGGTGATGCTTGCTCAAGCTTTTCATTTAATCAACTAAGGAAGTTGGCAATTCCCCCTTCAAGACAAAAAAGTACTAAAAACAGTCACTTTTGCCTCTTTGAGCTGTAATTTGACCCCCTTAACATGCTTCGAAACTCACCAAACTGAACGCACACATCAGGACTGGCAAAAATTGCGATCTAATAAAAAAAAAACTTAACCCCAAATTTAAAAATTGCGCTCTAGAGCAATTTTTGAATAAAACGCAGAAAAAACTGCTCCTCGGAAGAAAAAAATGACAAAACTGCCTGTAACTCCCACTGGGAAAGTCGGAGAGACATGAAACAAAAACCTTTATGTAGGTCTCACTTAGACCTACATTTCATAAATTGACAACCCCCAGCAAAAATATACAGGAAGTTTGCTATTCCCCCTTCAAAACAAAATTTTTGTAAAAACCGGTCACCTTTCTTCAAACATTATCTCCTCTGAGCGTGTTTGTTGTTTCAGCTTCAAACTAACACAGGAGAGAGATTGAACCCTTCTGATTAAAAGATGGCGAAAGAGTTTTGATACCTGCTCCGGTTTTGATTTTATGACCCTTCAAAGAACCGCTGCGCTGATGCTGCTGCGCTGCTGTTTTTTTAAGATGGCTGCTTAAAAGCAGGATGCACCAGCGTGCCCACACAATGCAGACTAGGTAGGTACACTGGACAAAAGTATTGGGACACTTAAGCCGAAAACTGGACAAAAGTATTGGGACACTTGGGACTACAACTTGACAAAAGTATTGGGACACTTACGACTAAAAGTAGACAACAGTATTGGGAAACTTAGGACTACCACTGGACAAAATTATTGGGACACTTACACTGGACAAAAGTATTGGGACACTTGGGACTAAAACTTGACAAAAGTATTGGGACACTTAGGACTAAAACTTGACAAAAGTATTGGGACACTTAGGACTAGCACCTGCCAAATACGCGGGCCCGACCAATGCTGCTTGCAGCTTTAATTAATTATGGAACTACTAAATTATTAGTTTGTAAACCTCTAATAAGAAATTCGAGTTGGCAAAAAGGAACTAAAATAAATAGAAAAATATATAAGTTTTATTTAATAAAGAAATCTTTGAAGGCTGCCCCATACAACACATTTGGAAAATGGGAGGACTTTTTTTGACCGCCCGTTGTCGTGGGATGCCATATTCAAATTAATCTACAAAACTACTATTGATGTGCAAAATCGTTATTTTCAAATTAAAATTATTTATAACTTCTTACCCACGGGGAAAATGTTAAAATGATGGAATATGACAGAGTCAGATGACTGCCCATTTTGTTGTCAGGAGTCTGAATCCACCCTGCATTTGTTTTGGTATTGTCATATTGTGTTCAAAAAATGTGTTTAAGGATTGGTTTGTTTATGAAGCTTGATGTGGTTTCTGTTATTTTGGGAGAATTCATTGACAATCATGATTTAATCAATTTAATTATAGTACTCGGTAAAAGGTGTATTTTTAAGGCCAGAAACAGATATTCACTTAGTATTACTTTCTTTAAAACATTTATTCAGTTTTTTATAACTTTAGAAAGTTACATGGTTGAAAACGATAATGATGCCAAAAAACATAAAAAAAGATGGGAAGTCCTCAAAGGCTTATGTTGAAAGTGTAATTATGTTTATAGATTATATGTTATCTGTTGTTGTATTCCCTCATTTTTAGTGACCTGAACATAAGCTGGACTGTACATACATTTTTTGTTTTTGTTTTTAAAATGTAATTTTGTTTATAGATTATATGCAATCTGTTGTGTTCCAAAAATTTCTGTTTTTTTTTTGTTTGTTTTTTTTTCTCAGTGTACATGAATGAAGGTGTGTGTTGCTGCAGGGCCGGCCTGTGGCATAGGCCGTATAGGCAAATGCTAAGGGCGCCGTCCATCAGGGGGCGCCACGCCAGTGCCACAAATGTTGGAGAAAAAAAAAAAAAAAAAAAAAGTTGGTACTATTATTTCTAAATACAAAAAATAATCCCACGTTAATTAAAATGCAAAGTAAAGCCTATTTAATAATATAAAATATTATTTGTTACAACATTACGCCCCCCGCACGGTGCGCCCCCTTCCTTCCCGTATCATGACTCTTTTTGGACGTCACCACATCAAAAAAATCAACACAAGATGTCAAAACGGCCAAAACTGTCAGGTGCCCAGGGAAGAAAAAAGAGAAAAGAAGAGGAGGAGAAACGAGAAAAGACAGAAGTAGCAGGTAGGTAACGTTAGCCTACATGAAATTATTTGTCTGTTACAGAATGTGATAGTAACCTGGCTTTTTAGCATTAAGCTAATGTTACATGATTCGGCAATTGCTAATCAATAAATAGCTAGTTCTGTTTTAACGTCGGGTTAATATTGTGGAGGGGGCTAAATTGTTATGGAAAATAATAATGTAACGTTAGGTCATTCCAGTACTCCCACCTTCCATTCCTCAGGGACATTTGTATTAGATCTTTTAAGCAGGTGTTTTTTGTTTACATTGTTATTGCCTTCTGGTTAGCTAATGTTTGCCCTGCAGGTAATAGTCACTTTTCCACCCCTTTATATATTTGGTATAGTTGTAAGTAAAAAAAAAAAAAAAAAGGTGGGGGGGGGGGCGCCACCTAAAACCTTGCCTAGGGCGCCAGATTGGTTAGGGACCCGACTTGGACATTATCTGGACTGGACCTGGTTTTAAAAAAAAACAAAAAAAACCTTTAAACAAAGTTAATTTCATTTACAACCAGGTCTGGTGAAGATAAGGTCCTTTCTTTCCTTTTTTTTTCTTTTTTTTTTTTTATAGATAAGATAAATAAATATTTTCTTGGATAAAAAGGAAAGTAAACAATATAAAAATAATTACATAAGGGAGAAAAAAGGAAAAAAAAAAAAGTAATTAAATGAAAATGTTAGTGGAAGGCCGGAGGAGACAACATCATCCTCTGGCTCACACAGATCATCAACCATGTGTGGGTCTCTGAGTCGCTGCCTGATGACTGGAGGCGGGGCATTATACTACCATTTTGGAAGCATAAGGGAGACCAGCTGACCTGCAGCAACCATAGAGGGATCACACTCCTCTCCATCCCCGGTAAACTCTTTACCCGCATATTACACCCGAGCTCTACCTGCAACCAGAAGCAGACGCCGCCAAGAACAGGCCGGCTTCATGCCCAATCGTTCCACCACGGATCACATCTCTGCCATCCGGCTCTTAATAGAAAAGGCCCGGGAGTTCAGAAAGGACCGGCACCTCTACATTGCCTTCATTGACCTTAAGGCTGCCTTCGACACTGTGGACCACGGGTCCCTCTGGAACATCCTGAAGTCCCTCGGAGTCCCAACTAAAATCACCACACTCTTTCAGCAGTTGTATCAGGGTGCAGAAAGCTGTGTGCATGTGAACTGTAAAGACTCTGAGTGGTTCCCCATCAATAGCGGGGTCAGGCAAGTTTGAATTTGTAAGGTTTTATTATTATTATTATTCCGCAACTTTGCGCTGTAATTTGACCCCCTTAACATACTTCAAAACTCACCAAATTTTACACACACATCAGTAATATACGGCAAAACTTTTTATCAAAAAACCAAACCTCAAAACTCAAAATTGCGCTCTAGCGCCCCCTACGGGAAAAAAAACTAGACTGCCTGTAACTCCCACTAGGAAGATCGGAGAGACATGAAACAAAAACCTTTATGTAGGTGTAACTTAGACCTAGATTTCACAATAGTATATTCTTGGGCAAAAATCAACAGGAAGTTGGCAATTCCCCCTTCAAGACAAAAAAGTACTAAAAACAGTCACTTTTGCCTCTTCAAAACTCACCGAACTGAACACACACATCAGGACTGGCAAAAATTGCGATCTAATAAAAGAACCTAACCCCAAATCTCAAAATTGTGCTATAGCGCAATTTTTTAATGAAACGCACAAAAAACTGCTCCTCGGATGAAAAAACTGACAAAACTGCCTGTAACTCTCCCTGGGAAGGTCGGAGAGACATGAAACAAAAACCTCTATGTAGGTCTCACTTAGACCTACATTTCATAAATTGACAACCCCCAGCAAAAATCAACAGGAAGTTTGCTATTCCCCCTTCAATACAAATTGTTTGTAAAAACCGGTCACCTTCCTTCAAAAACTATCTCCTCTGAGCGCGTTTGTCGTTTCGGCTTCAAACTAACACAGGAGAGAGATTAAACCCTTGTGTATAAAATAACAGAACAGAGTTTTAATACCTGCTCCGGTTTTGATTTTATGACCCTTCAAAGACCCGCTGCGCTGATGCTGCTGCGCTGCTGTTTTTTTAAGATGGCTGCTTAAAAGCAGGCAGCACCAACGTGCCCACACAATGCAGACAAGGTAGGTACACTAGACAAAAGTATTGGGACAATTCGGACTAAAAGTAGACACAAGTATTGGGACACTTATGACTACCACTGGACAAAAGTATTGGGACACATAGCACGAAAACTGGACAAAAGTATTGGGACACTTGGGACTACAACTTGACAAAAGTATTGGGACACTTATGACTACCACTGGACAAAAGTATTGGGACTCTTATGACCAAAACTGGACAAAAGTATTGGGACACTTACACTGCACAAAAGTATTGGGACACTTAGGAATACCACTGGACAAAAGTATTAAGACACCTACACTGGATAAAAGTATTGCGACACTTAGGACGACAACTTGCCAAAAGTATTGGGACACTTAGGACTAAAACTGGACAAAAGTATTGGGACACTTAGGACTAGCACCTGCCAAATACGCGGGCCCGACCAACGCTGCTTGCAGCTTTAATTTCACCTGTTTTTGTTAAGTACATAACTCCACATGAGGTCATTCATAGTTTTGATGTGACAATCTACAATATAAAATGTGTAGATTGTTTTCTAATATGAGTGTTTTGGCCCACTTACAATGACTATAACAACAAATATTGTTTTAAGATCAAAGATGTGTCTGAATCAGTCCTGCTTTGGAAATAATTTGTACCCCTTTCAGACATTGCATTTAGTTCCCATTAAAACATTCACATGTTGCACAATGAGATGTAAGCAGGGGATCATGTGTACATTCCTGCAACTTCCTGTTTGTAAAAAAATATATTTTTATTAGTATTTATTTAATATACTAACAGCATTTCATGATTAATATTTATAAATGAAGATTCCTAATAAATGACACTAGAATAGGCACACATTTGATTGGTAAATCATAGTGTAACGACCTGGAATGACACTTTATGTGCGGTGTTGGAGTTGTCCGACTTTTTGTGTGGCTGTAAACGCATCACTGACTAAGTGCCATATGTGCATGTGTTGGCGCACGTGAGAAAGAGCGAGCGGCTACTGTTGATATAACAAAGTTGCTTTTGGTCTGGTTTGTACTGCAGAAAATGACCACTTTTGCTAGATATCTTTTTTTTTTACTAATGTTTTGGTGATGTGTTTATGGCCGACAAAGAGTTTTGCTCAGTAAAGTGATCGATGGAATTCATGTCCTCAAAGCGTCTCGACAGACGTCACAATATTTGAACAATGATGACGAAAACGGTTTTCTCTGTCGTGTCCGTGTCTGGTCGAAAATTGTTATGCGCTTATTTTTAGGGCCCGCATGGCCCATTGCATAAGGACTCCCAAAGGGAGTCCTTATGCAATGGGACATAAGGACCTATTGAATTTGTAAGGTTTTATTATTATTATTATTCCGCAACTTTGCGCTGTAATTAGACCCCCTTAACATACTTCAAAACTCACCAAATTTTACACACACATCAGTAATATACGGCAAAACTTTTTATCAAAAAACCAAACCTCAAAACTCAAGATTGCGCTCTAGCGCCCCCTACGGAAAAAAAAAACTAGACTGCCTGTAACTCCCACTAGGAAGGTCGGAGAGACATGAAACAAAAACCTTTATGTAGGTGTGACTTAGACCTAGATTTCATAATAGTATATTCTTGGGCAAAAATCAACAGGAAGTTGGCAATTCCCCCTTCAAGACAAAAAAGTACTAAAAACAGTCACTTTTGCCTCTTCAAAACTCACCGAACTGAACACACACATCAGGACTGGCAAAAATTGCGATCTAATAAAAGAACCTAACCCCAAATCTCAAAATTGTGCTATAGCGCAATTTTTTAATGAAACGCACAAAAAACTGCTCCTCGGATGAAAAAACTGACAAAACTGCCTGTAACTCTCCCTGGGAAGGTCGGAGAGACATGAAACAAAAACCTCTATGTAGGTCTCACTTAGACCTACATTTCATAAATTGACAACCCCCAGCAAAAATCAACAGGAAGTTTGCTATTCCCCCTTCAATACAAATTTTTTGTAAAAACCGGTCACCTTCCTTCAAAAACGATCTCCTCTGAGCGCGTTTGTCGTTTCGGCTTCAAACTAACACAGGAGAGAGATTAAACCCTTGTGTATAAAATAGCAGAACAGCTTTTTAATACCTGCTCCGGTTTTGATTTTATGACCCTTCAAAAACCCGCTGCGCTGATGCTGCTGCGCTGCTGTTTTTTTAAGATGGCTGCTTAAAAGCAGGAAGCACCAGCGTGCCCACACAATGCAGACAAGGTAGGTACACTAGACAAAAGTATTGGGACAATTCGGACTAAAAGTAGACACAAGTATTGGGACACTTATGACTACCACTGGACAAAAGTATTGGGACACATAGCACGAAAACTGGACAAAAGTATTGGGACACTTGGGACTACAACTTGACAAAAGTATTGGGACACTTATGACTACCACTGGACAAAAGTATTGGGACTCTTATGACCAAAACTGGA
>NC_084572.2:40897728-40917728 GCF_033978685.3 Nerophis lumbriciformis
TAACATTGAAAAAACATGACATATACGTGAACATAACAAAAAAGTTGTACTTTTTATATGTCAGGGCCCTATGCTGCATTGCATTTGCAAAAGACCAAATTAGCCAAGAGTCTGTCAGTCATTTGTGCACGATGGGGGCGTAGTATGATGCCACCATGGCTGAAAACTCGCTCCACTGGAGCACTGGAGGCAGGCACTGCCAAGACTCTCATGGCCACTCGGAACAGTGAAGGAAGAGTCTTCATGTTCAATGCCCAGAACAAAAGGGGGGAGAGAGTTGTTTTGGGTTGGTGCACTACTTGTAAGTGTATCTTGTGTTTTTTATGTTGATTTAATTAAAAAAAGAAAAGAAAAAAAAATTATTTCTTGTGCGGCCCGATACCAATCGATCCACGGACCAGTACCGGGCCGCGGCCCGGTGGTTGGGGACCACTGAGGTAAACAACCAACAGTATGTCAGAAAGCTAGCTAAAACGGTACACATATTCATAATATAGTATACATTTTAACTGACCTTTATTTTACTATTTTTGTCTTTTTTTAGGTGGCTAAAATACGCGGTGCTGCTGACCGCCGTCTAACGTTACGTGTGATATATTGACTAACGTAACCCTGCTTAAAAAAAATCACTGAACAAAAAGTATGAATAAGGTAGTGAACTGCAACAGATTCCCGTGTTTGCAATAACGTTATAACTTTAGCAGTGAGGTTACAGCCTCACTGATTTAACTACACAGCAAATAAAAGTCACGTTACTTAGCCAATAAACGTTATCTTACATTCAAAACTTACCGTTCTTTGTGCAACTTCAAATGCCGGACGAAGTTGGAAGTTGTTGCCTCTCCATCAGTCATTTTCGAACCGCATGTGTTGCATACTGCAAACCGTTTTGTGTTGACTACCTCGTAATTTTTATACCCAAACAAAATTATTTTAGGTATCATTTTTTGTTCACTGGCGTGTGGTTTGGACATGTCTTCTTCCTTGGTTGTCCTGCAATTTGATTGGATGAATGCTGTGTGATGAAAACAAAGTAGATGTAATTTGATTGGCTGTTGTACTGAGAGCACACCAGCTGACACACGCAACGCTGATAGACAAGTACACAATGAAAAATACGGAGCGCTCCCGAATAACTTTTTCATCTTTGGGTTTTGGGGAAAGTAGCAAGTCATGTCAAGTCATGTCAATTCAAAAGGCTCAAGTCCAAGTGAAGTCACAAGTCATTGATGTTAAAGTCTAAGTCGAGTTGCAAGTCTTTTTACATTTTGTCAAGTCGAGTCTAAAGTCATCAAATTCATGACTCGAGTCTGACTCGAGTCCAAGTCATGTGACTCGAGTCCACACCTCTGGTACAATCCAGTAAACGATGTTTCCCTGATATCAAATCTAAGTTACGAGTGTTGTGGGCATGCTGGGGATGGTAGATAGGAACCAAGCTACAGAGCCTTAAATTCAGCCTGTAAATGACTTGATAGGTTAAACAAGCATTTTGATAAATATTGAACTCTGTCAGTCTTAAGAGATGATAATTATGGAATAGATGTGGAGTGGGGGCATTAAACTTGGACCATGACAGGGCCCGTATAATTTTCTTTTGCATGGATTCTAATTTGTGGAGGTAGGTAGGGAAGGTGTTACACCAGATGACATTACAGTAGTTTAGATGTGGTTCAAAGAGAGTTTTATATAGTGTGAGTAGAGCATAAAGAGGAAGATAATGACGAAGGTGAAAGAACAGGCCAACATATTTGGATAATTTGTTTAACAGATGGCTAATGTGACATTTGAAATTGAGGTATTCGTCAATGATGACCCCCAGGAATTTTGTGGAGTACACTCTCTGTATTTCCTGCCCATTGATGTTGATATGGCAGTGCTCAGTATTTGTCCGCTTTTTATTAGAACGAAATAGAATAAAATCTGTTTTATTTACATTAAGTGAGAGCTTATTGCATTTGAACCAGGAATCTACTTTCACAAGCTCTGAATTGACAGTTACTTGTAGATGGTGTAGGCTCCTGTGTGAGGTAAACAAATTTGTATCGTCAGCAAAAATTATTTGATGAAAAGTTTCGGAGGAGTTTACAAAATCATTTATGTATAGGATAAAAAAGGAGAGGCCCCAAGATGGATCCCTGGGGAACCCCATAATTTATGGTCATACAGGGTGAATTGTGATCATTGACGCATACACATTGCTGCCTTCCGTATAGGTAAGAGCGGAACCAATCGAGAGGTACCCCTCCGACACCATAGTGATATAGTTTAGACAATAAGATCTCAAAGTCTATTGTGTCAAAGGCCTTGGATAGATCCAAAAAAATGCCAATACCGCATTTTCCTTCTTCAATACAGTCATTGACCTTTTCCAAAAGGTCGAGTATAGCCATACAGGTGGTGCTTTTTTTACGAAAACCATATTGGGAGGGGACAAGGATATTTAGTTTTTCCAGAAAGCCATTCAGTCGGTTATAGACCACTTTCTCAAATATTTTTGAAAATGTTGGTAAAATTGAAATTGGCCTATAATTGTTCATATTATTTTTATCACCTGATTTAAAAATTGGGATTATTTTTGCCACTTTGGACATTTTGGGTACAATGCCAGCACTAAGTGACAGGTTTATACAGCAGAGGTGTGGACTCGAGTCACATGACTTGGACTCGAGTCAGACTCGAGTCATGAATTTGATGACTTTAGACTCGACTTGACAAAATGTAAAAAGACTTGCAACTGGACTTAGACTTTAACATCAATGACTTGTGACTTCACTTGGACTTGAGCCTTTTGAATTGACATGACTTGACATGACTTGCTACTTTCCCCAAAACCCAAAGATGAAAAAGTTATTCGGGAGCGCTCCGTATTTTTCATCGTGTACTTGTCTATCAGCGTTGCGTGTGTCAGCTGGTGTGCTCTCAGTACAACAGCCAATCAAATTACATCTACTTTGTTTTCATCACACAGCATTCATCCAATCAAATTGCAGGACAACCAACGAAGAAGACATGTCCAAACCACACGCCAGTGAACAAAAAATGATACCTAAAATAATTTTGTTTGGGTATAAAAATGACGAGGTGGTCAACACAAAACGGTTTGCAGTATGCAACACATGCGGTTCGAAAATTACTGATGGAGAGGCAACAACTTCCAACTTCGTCCGGCATTTGAAGTTGCACAAAGAACGGTAAGTTTTGAATGTAAGATAACGTTTATTGGCTAAGTAACGTGACTTTTATTTGCTGTGTAGTTAAATCAGTGAGGCTGTAAACTCACTGCTAACGTTATAACGTTATTGCAAACACGGGAATCTGTTGCAGTTCACTACCTTATTCATACTTTTTGTTCAGTGATTTTTTTTAAGCAGGGTTACGTTAGTCAATATATCACACGTAACGTTAGACGGCGGTCAGCAGCACCGCGTATTTTAGCCACCTAAAAAAAGACAAAAATAGTAAAATAAAGGTCAGTTAAAATGTATACTATATTATGAATATGTGTACCGTTTTAGCTAGCTTTCTGACATACTGTTGGTTGTTTACCTCAGTGGTCCCCAACCACCGGGCCGTGGCCCGGTACTGGTCCGTGGATCGATTGGTATCGGGCCGCACAAGAAATAATTTTTTTTCTTTTCTTTTTTTAATTAAATCAACATAAAAAACACAAGATACACTTACAAGTAGTGCACCAACCCAAAACAACTCTCTCCCCCCTTTTGTTCTGGGCATTGAACATGAAGACTCTTCCTTCACTGTTCCGAGTGGCCATGAGAGTCTTGGCAGTGCCTGCCTCCAGTGCTCCAGTGGAGCGAGTTTTCAGCCATGGTGGCATCATACTACGCCCCCATCGTGCACAAATGACTGACAGACTCTTGGCTAATTTGGTCTTTTGCAAATGCAATGCAGCATAGGGCCCTGACATATAAAAAGTACAACTTTTTTGTTATGTTCACGTATATGTCATGTTTTTTCAATGTTAACACTTTTGTACAAATAAGTACATTTGCACTTTATTTTTCAATGTGTTTGTTCTGTAAAGGAATGAGTTAATGTTTAAAATGACTGGTTAATAGTGCTATTATAAAGTGCAATGTCAGCACAATTTTCTTTCCTGCAATTTAAAATGCACTTGTTTTAATAAATAAATACAGCGTTTGAAAAGCATACACAATCTGTGTTAATATATTAGTCTGTGGTTAAAAGGACTTGAAAGGACTCGAAACTCAAAATGCAGGACTTAGGACTTGACTTGAGACTTTCCAGTCTTGACTTTGGACTTGACTCGGGGCTTGCCTGTCTTGACTCGGGACTTGACTCGGACTTGAGGGCAAAGACTTGAGACTTACTTGTGACTTGCAAAACAATGACTTGGTCCCACCTCTGTTATACAGTGACAGAGAGGATTTATGATCACATTTGCTATGGCTTTCAAGATTTTGCTACATATCCCGTCCACTCCAGCTGTATGTGATGACATTGGCCGCTAGACACAGCAACGACAGCAATAGACTGTTGCGGCGCCAAAGAAACAAACGAAGAAACGGGAAGCAGCCGCGGAGCATTATGGGTGTTGGTGTCTTTTTAATAATGTTCCCGTACAATTTTTCTTCCTTTAGAACTACATTTCCCACATTCACCCACCACACGCCGCAATAGTTTGTTTCGACTCCCGAAACGCCGAACGGTGAGAATTTAAAACGTTGTCCTCGTCTTTGTGTAATATTTTCATGCATAAATATACATATAAATATATACATATATATAGTCTTATGTGAGCTGTGGTCGCACTTACATAACCTACGTGTCACTTTGTGTGGGGTTTAATAAACGCCAGCGGCTAGTTCGTGTGCAACACTTAGTACATATACATCTAAAAGGCGTGGGCAGGTTAGGTGGGCCATTGTAAAATAGCAACATTGTCATATTTATACATTTTAATATGAAGCATTTTAGGGCTACGTTGTTTTAACCGTGAAGTAACTACAAGATCCACATGAGCTCGCACAAAGAAACAGGAAGTAACAAGCAGGCATAGACATGTTATACGGAGAAAGCAGCATTTGCTGCTGTGACGCGAGAAATTGGGCCGCCATCTTGAAGTGGTGATGAGCAGCCTAAACTGACAGGTGACAGGTAGAAAACAAAGATGGTGTTCAGTAGTGATGGGTTGATGAAGCGTTTCGACACATTGCAAAACTGTATTGATACTGTGTCGATACTGTGTCACTAAATACTGACATCTGCTGGACATTAAAAATCCCTACAGGCAACCTATGGACCGACTCAACTGACACTGATTTGATGCCCTAGTACAGGGGTCACCAACCTTTTTGAAACCAAAAACTACTTCTTGGGTACTGATTAATGCGAAGGGCTACCAGTTTGATACACACTTAAATAAATAAATATATTGTCATTTATAAGTTACACGTAAGTGTGATTTAAACAAGAATAGCTAAATAAATACATTTATATATATAAAAAAATGGGTATTTCTGTCTGTCATTCCGTCGTACATTTTTTTTCCTTTTACGGAAGGTTTTTTGTAGAGAATAAATGATGAAAAAAACACTTAATTGAACAGTTTAAAAGAGGAGAAAATACGAAAAAATTTAAAATAACATTTTGAAACATAGTTTATCTTCAATTTCGACTCTTTATAATTCAAAATTCAACCGACAAAAAGAAGAGAAAAACTAGCTTATTTGAATCTTTTTGAAAAAATTAAAAACATAATTTATGGAACATCATTAGTCATTTTTCCTGATTAAGATACATTTTAGAATTTTGATGACATGTTTTAAATTGGTTAAAATCCAATCTGCACTTTGTTAGAATATTTAACAAATTGGACCAAGCTATATTTCTAACAAAGACAAATCAGTATTTCTTCTCGATTTTCCAGAACAAAAATTTTAAAAGAAATTCAAAATACTTTGAAATAAGATTTAAATTTGATTCTACAGATTTTCTAGATTTGCCAGAATAATTTTTTTGAATTTTTATCATAGTAAGTTTGAAGAAGTATTTCACAAATATTCTTCGTCGAAAAACCAGAAGCTAAAATATTTATTATTCTTTACAATAAAAAAAAAAAAAAAAATACTTGAACATTGACTTAAATTGTCAGGAAAGAAGAGGAAGAAATTCAAAAGGTAAAAAGGTATATTTGTTTAAAAATCCTAAAATCATTTTTAAGGTTGTATTTTTTCTCTAAAATTGTATTTCTAAAAGTAATAAGAAGCAAAGTAAAAAATAAATGAATTTATTTAAACAAGTGAAGACCCATCCATCCATCCATTTTCTACCGCTTATTCCAAGTGAAGACCAAGTCTTTAAAATATTTTCGTGGATTTTCAAATTCTATTTGAGTTTTGTTTCTTTTAGAATTAAAAATGTTGAGCAAAGCGAGACCAGCTTGCTAGTGAATAAATACAATTTAAAGAGGCAGCTCACTGGTAAGTGCTGCTCTTTGAGCTATTTTTAGAACAGGCCAGCGGGCGACTGATCTGGTCCTTACGGGCTACCTGGTGACCGCGGGCACCGCGTTGGTGACCCCTGCCCTAGTATATACAATAATATAAACCAAGTTATTGTATTTCATTTTGTATTATTTCATATCTTCATTTAAATAAAAATATATTTTTATCTTTTTTAGATACAGTCAATAAATAATGTGAACATGTATCATAACATGGAAATCTAAGAGAACGTGTTGTGGATGATTGTGGACTGGGAATTGTTTTAATTTTATTTTTTTACACATTTTTATAAAAAAAAAAAAGTTTTTCCGACGTATTACATTTTAGACGATTTCTCTTCTTAGTTATTATTTCTCCGGCTGTAGAAAAGAGCCGCTCACAGGGCACAGAGGAGGCGTCAGTGCGACACAGTTGGCGTATTGGTCACGTGACCAAAACGGCTCATGATCGGTCACGTGACTTTCTAAAAGCGGTACGCGCACCGACACAGGGTGTTGCTCTATGAGCTCGACGCATGCGCCGATGCATCGGTGTTGCCGGACCCATCACTAAGAAACAGGAAGTAACAAGCAGGCATAGACATGTTATACGGAGAAAGCAGCATTTGCTGCTGTGACGCGAGAAATTGGGCCGCCATCTTGAAGTGGTGATGAGCAGCCTAAACTGACAGTTGACAGGTAGAAAACAAAGATGGTGTTCAGCGTTTTCCTGCTCAAATGAGCGGACTGTTGAAAATAGGAATCGGGGGATTACTTTTCACAAGTAAGATACAGGTAAAAGCCAGTAAATTAGAATATTTTGAAAAACTTGATTTATTTCAGTAATTGCATTCAAAAGGTGTAACTTGTACATTATATTTATTCATTGCACACAGACTGATGCATTCAAATGTTTATTTCATTTAATTTTGATGATTTGAAGTGGCAACAAATGAAAATCCAAAATTCCGTGTGTCACAAAATTAGAATATTACTAAGGCTAATACAAAAAAGGGATTTTTAGAAATGTTGGCCAACTGAAAAGTATGAAAATGAAAAATATGAGCATGTACAATACTCAATACTTGGTTGGAGATCCTTTTGCCTCAATTACTGCGTTAATGCGGCGTGGCATGGAGTCGATGAGTTTCTGGCACTGCTCAGGTGTTATGAGAGCCCAGGTTGCTCTGATAGTGGCCTTCAACTCTTCTGCGTTTTTGGGTCTGGCATTCTGCATCTTCCTTTTCACAATACCCCACAGATTTTCTATGGGGCTAAGGTCAGGGGAGTTGGCGGGCCAATTTAGAACAGAAATACCATGGTCCGTAAACCAGGCACGGGTAGATTTTGCGCTGTGTGCAGGCGCCAAGTCCTGTTGGAACTTGAAATCTCCATCTCCATAGAGCAGGTCAGCAGCAGGAAGCATGAAGTGCTCTAAAACTTGCTGGTAGACGGCTGCGTTGACCCTGGATCTCAGGAAACAGAGTGGACCGACACCAGCAGATGACATGGCACCCCAAACCATCACCCAACCATGCAAATTTTGCATTTCCTTTGGAAATCGAGGTCCCAGAGTCTGGAGGAAGACAGGAGAGGCACAGGATCCACGTTGCCTGAAGTCTAGTGTAAAGTTTCCACCATCAGTGATGGTTTGGGGTGCCATGTCATCTGCTGGTGTCGGTCCACTCTGTTTCCTGAGATCCAGGGTCAACGCAGCCGTCTACCAACAAGTTTTAGAGCACTTCATGCTTCCTGCTGCTGACCTGCTCTATGGAGATGGAGATTTCAAGTTCCAACAGGACTTGGCGCCTGCACACAGCGCAAAATCTACCCGTGCCTGGTTTACGGACTATGGTATTTCTGTTCTAAATTGGCCCGCCAACTCCCCTGACCTTAGCCCCATAGAAAATCTGTGGGCTATTGTGAAAAGGAAGATGCAGAATGCCAGACCCAAAAACGCAGAAGAGTTGAAGGCCACTATCAGAGCAACCTGGGCTCTCATAACACCTGAGCAGTGCCAGAAACTCATGGACTCCATGCCACGCCGCATTAACGCAGTAATTGAGGCAAAAGGAGCTCCAACCAAGTATTGAGTATTGTACATGCTCATATTTTTCATTTTCATACTTTTCAGTTGGCCAACATTTCTAAAAATCCCTTTTTTGTACTAGCCTTAAGTAATATTCTAATTTTGTGACACACGGAATTTTGGATTTTCATTTGTTGCCACTTCAAATCATCAAAATTAAATGAAATAAACATTTGAATGCATCAGTCTGTGTGCAATGAATAAATATAATGTACAAGTTACACCTTTTGAATGCAATTACTGAAATAAATCAAGTTTTTCAAAATATTCTAATTTACTGGCTTTTACCTGTATAACATTAACATTGGTTGTATTTTGTGAAAAGTGCATATTGTATATAGTTCTCTGCAAACCTATGAAATGTTCTATTTTGTCTTCATTTGTATGTGAAAATCACAAAGAAATCTTCTGGGGGAGGATGACCCCCCCTACAGGGGTTTGGTTTACAAACTTTCAGCCCCACCTAGAACAAAATTCACCAGCTGCCACACCCCTGATTATGATGCATTCTCATTTTAGGCAAAGTATCAGTCAATACTTTAACAGTATAATTGTAACCAGGAATAAGTATTCAAGTAACAATATTCAAATACTAACATTGTTGGGTTGTCATGACTTGATCTTGGGTGTTTGCTTTTCCGGGATGCAACGGAAAGTTGGCTCGGGCGAGACGGGAATGTAAGTACATTTTGTATTTAAAGACTATAAATACAAAAAAAAGGATCAAACAAAAAGCGCGCACAGAGGCGGAGAATAAACTATGAAACCAAAAGACTATAGCAAAAAAGTACAAACAAAAAACACGCTAGTGATGGGTCCGGCAACACCGATGCATCGGCGCATGCGTCGAGCTCATAGAGCAACACCCTGTGTCGGTGCGCGTACCGCTTTTAGAAAGTCACGTGACCGATCATGAGCTGTTTTGGTCACGTGACCAATACGCGAACTGTGTCGCCTCCTCTGTGCCCTGTGAGCGGCTCTTTTCTACAGCCAGAGAAATAATAACTAAGAAGAGAAATCGTCTAAAATGTAATACGTCGGAAAAACTTTTTTTTTTTTTTTTTTTTAATAAAAATGTGTAAAAAAATCAAATTAAAAAAATTCCCAGTCCACAATCATCCACAACACGTTCTCTTAGATTTCCATGTTATGATACATGTTCACATTATTTATTGACTGTGTCTAAAAAAGATAAAAATATATTTTTATTTAAATGAAGATATGAAATAATCCTAAATGAAATACAATGACTTGGTTTATATTATTGTATATACTAGGGCAGGGGTCACCAACGCGGTGCCCGCGGTCACCAGGTAGCCCGTAAGGACCAGATGAGTTGCCCGCTTGCCTGTTCTAAAAATAGCTCAAATAGCAGCACTTACCAGTGAGCTGCCTCTATTTTTTTAAATTTTATTTATTTACTAGCAAGCTGGTCTCGCTTTGCTCGACATTTTTAATTCTAAAAGAGACAAAACTCAAATAGAATTTGAAAATCCAAGAAAATATTTTAAAGACTTGGTCTTCACTTGGAATAAGCGGTAGAAGATGGATGGATGGATGGGTCTTCACTTGTTTAAATAAATTCATTTATTTTTTACTTTGCTTCTTATTACTTTTAGAAATACAATTTTAGAGAAAAAATACAACCTTAAAAATGATTTTAGGATTTTTAAACAAATATACCTTTTTACCTTTTGAATTTATTCCTCTTCTTTCCTGACAATTTAAATCAATGTTCAAGTAATTTTTTTTTGTTTTTATTGTAAGGAATAAATATTTTAGCTTCTGTTTTTTCGACAAAGAATATTTGTGAAATATTTCTTCAAACTTACTATGATTAAAATTAAAAAAAAAATATTCTGGCAAATCTAGAAAATCTGTAGAATCAAATTTAAATCTTATTTCAAAGTATTTTGAATTTCTTTTGAAATTTTTGTTCTGGAAAATCTAGAAGAAATACTGATTTGTCTTTGTTAGAAATATAGCTTGGTCCAATTTGTTATATATTGTAACAAAGTGCAGATTGGATTTTAACCAATTTAAAACATGTCATCAAAATTCTAAAATGTATCTTAATCAGGAAAAATTACTAATGTTCCATAAATTCTTTTTTTAATTTTTTCAAAAAGATTCAAATTAGCTAGTTTTTCTCTTCTTTTTGTCAGTTGAATTTTGAATTTTAAAGAGTCGAAATTGAAGATAAACTATGTTTCAAAATTTTAATTTTAATTTTTTTCGTGTTTTCTCCTCTTTTAAACCGTTCAATTAAGTGTTTTTTTTTCATCATTTATTCTCTACAAAAAACCTTCCGTAAAAGGAAAAAAAAATGTACGACGGAATGACAGACAGAAATACCCATTTTTTTATATATATCAATTTATTTATTTAGCTATTCTTGTTTAAATCACACTTACGTGTAACTTACAAATGACAATATATTTATTTATTTAAGTGTGTATCAAACTGGTAGCCCTTCGCATTAATCAGTACCCAAGAAGTAGTTTTTGGTTTCAAAAAGGTTGGTGACCCCTGTACTAGGGCAAAAAATCAGTCAGTTGAGTCGGTCCATAGGTTGCCTGTAGGGATTTTTAATGTCCAGCAGATGTCAGTATTTCGTGACACAGTATCGACACAGTATCAATACAGTTTTGCAATGTGTCGAAACGCTTCATGACGCCTCATCAACCCATCACTAAAACACGCACAATGGCGGAGAACAAACTATGAAACCAAAAAGACTATAAACATGGAACAAAAACTTACTTGGCTTGGACAAAAATAGTTGCTTGAGGAATTGACATGGAAAGAAGTATCAGGCATGGACAGAGCATAAATGTGGTGAGGTCGTCAGAAAGACAAACTGAAAAACACTGAACTTAAATACTACAGACATGATTAACGAAAACAGGTGCGTGACTCAAGACGTGAAACAGGTGCGTGACGTGACAGGTGAAAACTAATGGGTTGCTATGGTGACAATCAAGAGTGCACAATGAGTCCAAACGTGGAACAGGTGAAACTAATGGGTAATCATGCAAACAAGACAAGGGAGTGAAAAGCCAGAAACTAAACAAAACATGACTTAAAACAAAACATGATTACACAGACATGACATGGGTAAGACATAATTTGGTTTTATTCTTAACAGATTGGTGGTTTTAGCTGCAGCTAAAATGTGTTTTCTCTCGTTGAAAGTGCTCAAATGTGAACATTTCTACTGACACAGATGACAACGCATGATATAAATGTTCTTTTTGCCAGTTTGTAAGGTAAACATTAAAGTCTGACGTCACTTTTTCCCAGTGTGTAGTTTGGAGTATGGTCATGTGACTGCCAGGCTCCCTTGGATTGGTGAAACAGAAAGTTCTCTCTAACAAGCCAAAAGTATGTCTTTGCAATCAGTAGTCAATAGATGATTAAGTAGAACAATCGGAATGAAACGTTGGTAGAAGATGGATGAATGGACAGAGATGGTTGGACATAAGGACGACAGGAAGGATATCTCTGCCAAAAATCCAAACTTTGTGTATGTTGGCAAATGTGAGATGGTTATATAAGTAAAGAAGAGCAGGCAGCGGCTCACACATTCTCATACTTTCTGTAACATCCAGGAAAAAATGTACGCTTGAAAAATGTCTCAACTGTAATCTTCGTGAAGGAGCCCTGAATTGTGTTTATTTAAATGTTGGCAATATTTCAGGAAATGTATTTAATCTAAGGCTGCAGCTAACGATTATTTTTCTATCGATTAATCTATAGATTATTTTTTCGATTAATCGGTTAATCTATAGATGATTATTTTTTCGATTAATCTATAGATTATTTTTCCTTTTACCAATTATTTTTTTTATTTAAAATGAAGATGAAAAAATAAATGTACGCCAATTTTTTCAAAAGGCATGACTTTTATTTACAAAAAAAAAAAGTATGGCCACTCAGTCAACCACATGACAAAATATTCTGTAACAATGTCAACATTTAAAACTTTTAACATTTAACAAAATTAAAAGTAGCTTATTTGCTTTTTAATGTGCAAATATAAAAGTAAACATCCAGTGCAAATCTTAATATTCTGCAATAGTATAAGCATTTCAAAAGTAAAAGTATTGCTTATTTTGCTTTAAATTGTGCAAAAATAAAGATAAACATCCAATACAAAAAAGTGCAAAACGAAATATTCTGTAACAGTGTAAACATTTCAACAAAAGTAAAAGTATTGCTTATTTTGCTTAATAACACAACAATGATAGTATGATTAAAGTGAAAGTTAATTGTTGGTTTGTACATAGTATATGTAACTGTTAATGTTGTAAAAGGTATTTGCATAACTAATTAACGTTAGCGTCTTTGTAAACACTGAACAGGCAGGCCAAACGCGCCTCTCAGAGCGAAACAGTGTTTTAGTTTATGAATTTACAACGCAGATACAAATGACACATTCGTGTTTTTGTGTAATGATGACAACGTATACGCACGCGGACGATTGACTAGTTGATGGTGATGGCAAGAACGCTGTCGGGTGTTTTCTTTTCAAATGTTCCTTCATAGCCGTTGTGCTGCTATGATAGGCCATTTCCGCTCGACACAGTGTGCATACAACAACTGTCAAGTGTTTTGCTTTTTTCGCTGTGCTTATCCCACATTTGAAGGGATGTACCAATGCTGAATGTGGCTTCTGGATTTCACTCAAAAGACCAGACCGTAGTTACTTTTCCTTTTATTTTCCTTTAGTTTGCAACAGTTTTTCCAACGAAGAAACAGCTTCTTTTTTCTTCTTTAGTTTTTTTAGCAGTCTTTAGCAGTGTTAGTAGACTTTAGTTTCTTTAGCTGTCATTAGCTGTCTTTAGTAGCCTTTAGCTTCTTTAGTAGCCTTTAGCTTCTTTAGTAGGTGAAAAACCTTTAAGGACAAAACACCACAAGATCAACATGCTGTAAAAAATCAATCAATTATCAATCCCATAATTTACAATTATTAATTGGGCTATCAAACTATTAAAGTTAAAGTTAAAGTACCAATGATTGTCACACACACACTAGGTGTGGCGAGATTATTCTCTGCATTTGACCCATCACCCTTGATCACCCCCTGGGAGGTGAGGGGACAGCAGCGGTGGCCGCGCCCGGGAATCATTTTGGTGATTTAACCCCCAATTCCAACCCTTGATGCTGAGTGCCAAGCAGGGAGGTAATGGGTCCCATTTTTATAGTCTTTGGTGTGACTCGGCCGGGGTTTGAACTCACAACCTACCGATCTCAGGGCGGACACTCTAACCACTAGGCCACTGAGTAACCATTAAACAAGTGCAAGAAAATGGACACATATTTTCCCTTTAAGTTAAAACAGATTTTAAATAAATTGTCTCAACATAAATGCACCAAGATATATATAAAATACGTTTAAACCCAGAAACACAATAGATAAATGCAGCAGAAACCCCAATATGCAAATACATGAATACCTAACCAATTAACCACCTATTTAGATACATATTTAAAATCCATGTTCAATATAAATATATTATTAATTTAGCAGTGAAACACTCAATCTTAAACAGTGTCTACTGGTAGAAAAATGCCCCTTTTTCTATGCCCTCACCAGCAGCCAATGATCCAACACAGTTAAATCCAACACTTGAAGTTGAGCGACTTCACCCTCCTGATGAAGCAAACTGCTCCAACATTTATCAAACTAAGCAAATAATATCAACACTTCCTTACTAAACAACAGTTACACAAAACACTGTGTGTATTCAGCCTCCAGACTAAGCACGCTACATGCACACAACCCCCCCCCCCCCCCAATCTCACCAGCGCAACAGGTGCGCCACACCCACAAAGAGAAATAAATTCTTACCGGCTGTCCGTTCAGCCTTTGGTTTTGGTACACTTTTGGCACAACTCTGGGTTATCTGTAATGAACTAAACCTTTCTCCACTCTGCGCTGGCGTCTTTTGTACTCCTTGATTTGACACAGCGGTCTAATTACCGGACTCGCGCACCAGCAGATGAGACGGGAGCGCGCCGCGTTATACCTGCGCGTGAACGTAAACTGATCGGCTCTGATCATATAAGCCGAAATAATGCCGAATTATATACATTTCCTGGGGTTGCCTAGGTGAATAGGGATGCGGATGTGCTCTCAGATAAAATATAATTTTATAAGCGGTAGAAAAATGGATGGATGGATGGGTTTGGCTGGTTGCTCAGCAGCCACGGTTGCGAGCTCGCGCGTCAGCTGACGAGACAGCTGTTCGCCGCTACAACATTATTAGGCCGTTTATTGAAATACTCCCACACTTTTGACGACTTTTGGTGTGCTTTTTTCCCCTCCCTCGCACCGTCTGCTCTGCGCTCCGCCATGACGGTATTGTGACGTAAATATGCGACGCGTCGACGCACAAAAACGGCGTCGACGTATTTACGTAACCGATGACGTCGACGCGTCGTTTCAGCCTTAATTTAATCCATGAACTGTTATAAAATGGTATTTTTTACCAATTTTCAGGAGATTTCCCATATTTTGAAATGCAAATGTTCATGCTCCTTTTAGACACACGTAGTAAAAGTGTTTGATTTTTTTTTAGCTGATAAAATAAGCACAACATTAGCGCCGCATAAAGTGTTTTTGCTCCCATGTTTCCCCCAAAAATAATACAGAGACCTTCATGGAGCTTCCAGAGGATTTGAACCAGCTGGAGCTGCTGAACTCTCACGGCCACCTGATTCCCCGAGGGGCCAGCAGCCTGTGGACGGGGAGTAAGGATGAAGATGAGGATGAGGAGGAGCAGGCCCACAGTGAGGAGTGGTGTCGACACAAAGAAGGAACTCTGAAAGACAAACCAGCAGAGCTCATTCTGTGGGCCGCAGGAAACAACCGTGTAAGTCTTCTTCTTCTTCTTCTTCACCTGCACACGTTCAACACCTGGACAAGGGGCCCCTCGAATGCGCTTATTTCATACTTCTAATACAAACCCCGTTTCCATATGAGTTGGGAAATTGTGTTAGATGTAAATATAAACGGAATACAATGATTTGCAAATCCTTTTCAACCCATATTCAGTTGAATGCACTACAAAGACAACATATTTGATGTTCAAACTCATAAACTTTATATATTTTTTTGCAAATAATAATTAACTTAGAATTTCATGGCTGCAACACGTGACAAAGTAGTTGGGAAAGGGCATGTTCACCACTGTGTTGCATGGCCTTTCCTTTTAACAACACTCAGTAAAGGTTTGGGAACTGAGGAGACACATTTTTGAAGCTTCTCAGGTGGAATTCTTTCCCATTCTTGCTTGATGTACAGCTTAAGTTGTTCAACAGTCCGGGGGTCTCCCTTCTGCTATTTTAGGTTTCATAATGCGCCACACATGTTCAATGGGAGACAGGTCTGGACTACAGGCAGGCCAGTCTAGTACCCGCACTCTTTTACTATGAAGCCACGTTGATGTAACACGTGGCTTGGCATTGTCTTGCTGAAATAAGCAGGGGCGTCCGTGGTAACGTTGCTTGGATGGCAACATATGTTGCTCCAAAAGCTGTATGTACCTTTCAGCATTAATGGTGCCTTCACAGATGTGTAAGTTACCCATGTCTTGGGCACTAATACACCCCCATATCATCACACATGCTGCCTTTTACACTTTGCGCCTATAACAATCCGGATGGTTCTTTTTCTCTTTGTTCCGATGTCCACAGTTTCCAAAAACAATTTCGAAATGTGGACTCGTCAAACCGCAGAACACTTTTCCACTTTGTATCAGTCCATCTTAGATGAGCTCAGGCCCAGCGAAGCCGACGGCGTTTCTGGGTGTTGTTGATAAACGGTTTTCGCCTCGCATAGGAGAGTTTTAACTTGCACTTACAGATGTAGCGACCAACTGCAGTTACTGACAGTGGGTTTCTGAAGTGTTCCTGAGCCCATGTGGTGATATCCTTTACACGCTGATGTCGCTTGTTGATGCAGTACAGCCTGAGGGATGGAAGGTCACGGGCTTAGCCGCTTACGTGCAGTGATTTCTCCAGATTCTCTGAACCCTTTGATGATATTACGGAGCGTAGATGGTGAAATCCCTAAATTCCTTGCAATAGCTGGTTGAGAAAGGTTTTTCTTAAACTGTTCAACAATTTGCTCACGCGTTTGTTGACAAAGTGGTGACCCTCGCCCCGTCCTTGTTTGTGAATGACTGAGCATTTCATGGAATCTACTTTTATACCCAATCATGGCACCCACCTGTTCCCAATTAGCCTGCACACCTGTGGGATGTTCCAAATAAGTGTTTGATGAGCATTCCTCAACTTTATCAGTATTTATTGCCACCTTTCCCAACTTCAAATTCTAAAGTTAATGATTATTTGCAAAAAAAAAATAAAGTTTATGAGTTTGAACATCAAATATGTTGTCTTTGTAGCATATTCAACTGAATATGGCTTGAAAAGGATTTGCAAATCATTGTATTCCGTTTATATTTACATCTAACACAATTTCCCAACTCATATGGAAACGGGGTTTGTATTGATTTATATATATTAGGGCTGTGAATCTTTGGGTGTCCCACGATTCGATTCAATATCGATTCTTGGGGTCACGATTCCATTCAAAATCGATTTTTTTTTTTCCAATTCAACAGGATTCTCGATTCAAAAACGATTTTTTTTCCCGATTGAAAAGGATTGTCTATTCATTCAATACATAGGATTTCAGCAGGAGTCTGCTGACATGCAAGCAGAGTAAAAAGCTTTTATAATTGTAAAGGACAATGT
This sequence comes from Nerophis lumbriciformis, assembly GCF_033978685.3. NCBI lineage: Eukaryota > Metazoa > Chordata > Actinopteri > Syngnathiformes > Syngnathidae > Nerophis > Nerophis lumbriciformis. Next base: position 40,915,050 of record NC_084572.2, read on the forward strand.
TTTATCAACTGATTGCAATAATGTACATTTTTTTGAACTCTTAATTGAAGCAAAAATATGACTTATTTTATCTTTGTGAAAATATTGGACACAGTGTGTTGTCAAGCTTATGAGATGTGATGCAAGTGTAAGCCACTGTGACACTATTATTCTTTTTTATAAATGTCTAATGATAATGTCAATGAGGGATTTTTAATCACTGCTATGTTGAAATTGTAACTAATATTGATACTGTTGTTGATAATATTCATTTTTGTTTGACTACTTTTGGTTTGATCTGTGTGGTGTTTGTGTCTCCTCTCAATTGCTCTCTTTATTGCACTTCTGAGTGTTGCTGGCTCGGCTTTGCTTTTGGAATTGGATTGCACTGTTATGGTATTGCTGTGTATTGTTTTGTTGGATTGATTAATAAAAAAAAACAAAAACAAATTTAAATAATAAATAAATAAATAAATCGATTTTTTTTTAAATGAGAATCGATTCTGAATTGCACAACGTGAGAATGGCGATTCAAATTCGAATCGATTTTTTCCCACACCCCTAATATATATATGTATGTGTATATATACATACAAGTATATATATATATATATATATATATATATATATATATATATATACAGGTAAAAGCCAGTAAATTAGAATATTTTGAAAAACTTGATTTATTTCAGTAATTGCATTCAAAAGGTGTAACTTGTACATTATATTTATTCATTGCACACAGACTGATGCATTCAAATGTTTATTTCATTTAATTTTGATGATTTGAAGTGGCAACAAATGAAAATCCAAAATTCCGTGTGTCACAAAATTAGAATATTACTTAAGGCTAATACAAAAAAGGGATTTTTAGAAATGTTGGCCAACTGAAAAGTATGAAAATGAAAAATATGAGCATGTACAATACTCAATACTTGGTTGGAGCTCCTTTTGCCTCAATTACTGCGTTAATGCGGCGTGGCATGGAGTCCATGAGTTTCTGGCACTGCTCAGGTGTTATGAGAGCCCAGGTTGCTCTGATAGTGGCCTTCAACTCTTCTGCGTTTTTGGGTCTGGCATTCTGCATCTTCCTTTTCACAATACCCCACAGATTTTCTATGGGGCTAAGGTCAGGGGAGTTGGCGGGCCAATTTAGAACAGAAATACCATGGTCCGTAAACCAGGCACGGGTAGATTTTGCGCTGTGTGCAGGCGCCAAGTCCTGTTGGAACTTGAAATCTCCATCTCCATAGAGCAGGTCAGCAGCAGGAAGCATGAAGTGCTCTAAAACTTGCTGGTAGACGGCTGCGTTGACCCTGGATCTCAGGAAACAGAGTGGACCGACACCAGCAGATGACATGGCACCCCAAACCATCACTGATGGTGGAAACTTTACACTAGACTTCAGGCAACGTGGATCCTGTGCCTCTCCTGTCTTCCTCCAGACTCTGGGACCTCGATTTCCAAAGGAAATGCAAAATTTGCATGGTTGGGTGATGGTTTGGGGTGCCATGTCATCTGCTGGTGTCGGTCCACTCTGTTTCCTGAGATCCAGGGTCAACGCAGCCGTCTACCAGCAAGTTTTAGAGCACTTCATGCTTCCTGCTGCTGACCTGCTCTATGGAGATGGAGATTTCAAGTTCCAACAGGACTTGGCGCCTGCACACAGCGCAACATCTACCCGTGCCTGGTTTACGGACCATGGTATTTCTGTTCTAAATTGGCCCGCCAACTCCCCTGACCTTAGCCCCATAGAAAGTCTGTGGGGTATTGTGAAAAGGAAGATGCAGAATGCCAGACCCAAAAACGCAGAAGAGTTGAAGGCCACTATCAGAGCAACCTGGGCTCTCATAACACCTGAGCAGTGCCAGAAACTCATGGACTCCATGCCACGCCGCATTAACGCAGTAATTGAGGCAAAAGGAGCTCCAACCAAGTATTGAGTATTGTACATGCTCATATTTTTCATTTTCATACTTTTCAGTTGGCCAACATTTCTAAAAATCCCTTTTTTGTATTAGCCTTAAGTAATATTCTAATTTTGTGACACACGGAATTTTGGATTTTCATTTGTTGCCACTTCAAATCATCAAAATTAAATGAAATAAACATTTGAATGCATCAGTCTGTGTGCAATGAATAAATATAATGTACAAGTTACACCTTTTGAATGCAATTACTGAAATAAATCAAGTTTTTCAAAATATTCTAATTTACCGGCTTTTACCTGTATATGTACTAGAGATGCGCGGTTTGCGGACACAACCGCGGAGTCCGCGGATTATCCGCGGATCGGGCAGTTGAAATAAAAAAAAAAAAGATTTTATCCGCGGGTCGGGTCGGGCGGTTGAAATAAAAAAAAATTAGATTTTAAATAGATTCAGGCGGGTGGCAGTTAAACCAATTGGGAAATATATATACATAGTTAAATGTTGTTACCCACATACGAAAAACGAGCAGGCACCTGCAGCATATGCCACAACAGAAGAAGAAAAAAAAAAGAGATGGACACTTTTACGGAGCGGAGAAGGGACGCCTCGCCGGGGTCCGGGACCGAGGCCCCTTCCCCCGAGAGGGCCCCACCGGGAGCCGTAGCTGAGGCGATCCGCGAGAAGGGCCCGACGCACGTCCAGGGTCACCACCGCGGCCACCGCACCGACACCCCGCCTTCGCCGCGGCCGGGGTCACGCGCAGCAGGTA